>NW_023270268.1:72954105-73048085 GCF_011800145.1 Mirounga leonina | reverse complement strand
GCGCCGGGAGCCCACGCGTTTCCGCCGGCGAGGAGCGCGCGGGCCGCTCGCCGCTGGCCGCCGCTCGCCCGCGCAGCCGCAAAGGGCTAATTGCTTTGCCACTGAGCAGCCGGTTGAAAAGGAACCCCGGAAAGCCCACGGGAGCACGGCCCGGACTGTGGGGCAGGGAGAGCCGGGGGCCGTGAGGGTCCGCGGGGCGAGAGGGGGGAAGGGCGGCTCGCCCGGCGGGGGGCCTGTGGAAGCGGGCTCCCGCCGCAGCGATCTTCCCGCTCGGTTCCAGTTGATTCCGGGCCGCTGCGAGCTGGCACAGGGAATGTTCGGTCTTTCTGTCAGGTTTGCACCTCCCGGCGAGCACTGATTAGTCAGTCGGCTGACTTGTGCCGCAGTTGAAGTTCACCATTTATTGTTAAAGAGAAGTGGCCGTGATTAGTGCTGAACCCCCAGAGAACTAAATGAATATTTACTAGATAAGAACGTTCAGCCATAAAGGAATGGCTCGAACAGGTTTCTGAAGTCCCGGCGAGCGCCCGAAGTGCCGCCCCCAGGCAGGAGGAGGAGTTGCGGGGCTTCTCGCCGGAGGCTGCAGTCTGCAGACCGCAGGTCCGAGGGGGACCTTTGCGAATCTGGGCAAGACCGAGCAGATCCCAGGCCTGAGGCAAACCCGGTGCTCTGGGGTTTTAAGTGATTTCATTGGCTGTGTTTCCCAGGGTGAACGTCAGGCTAAACTTTGAACCTTTCTTTAAAAACAGTTTAAACAATGAAGTAGCATCTTACTGCTCGAGTGATAAAGAGGACTGACTTGTACTGCTTCCAACTTCAAGAAGATTCTCTTAGGCCGAGTATGCTCCAAAATGTATCCAAATTGTGAGCATTCAAAGGAGCGTATCTAGACGCCTTATTTGGCAAATAAATTATGTGATGGCACGGTTGTCAAAGGCATTCATGTCAGTTATTTTAAAAGTTTTTTCTTAATCATTAGACAGTTTAACTGTAGAAAATGTAGAATATATATATATATATATCTCCACACATCCATATCATGCTCTATCTCTGGTTCTGTATCATGATTTTTTTTTTTAAAGATTTTATTTATTTATTTGAGACAGAGAGAATGAGAGAGAGAGAGCACATGAGAGGGGGGAGGGTCAGAGGGAGAAGCAGGCTCCCTGCCGAGCAGGGAGCCCGATAGGGGACTCGATGCGGGACTCGATGCGGGACTCGATCCAGGGACTCCAGGATCATGACCTGAGCCGAAGGCAGTCGCTTAACCAACTGAGCCACCCAGGCGCCCAGTATCATGATTTTTTTCAACCACACTTTTTTTGGTGAGAATTTTCCAATGATATTAAATATTTTAGAAAAAATTTTCAGTTGTGGAGCTTTGAGGTGATTTTCAGCTTCCACTATTATAAACAGCCCAATTAACATCCTTGTTCAAAAATTTTTTTGCATCTTTCTGATGCAAAATACCCAGGTAATGGAAATACCAGGACAAAGCATATGAAAAATTTTAAGCTTCTTAGTGTATCTCGCCAAATTTATAGAATGTAAATTGAAGGCATTCAATAGGTAAAACACTATTTGAATTTGAATTTCTTTGATTATGAGTTGGGTTTAATATTATACTAAGAGCTCTTTCAGAGCAGGGCCTTTTTTTTTTTTTTTTTTTTTTTTTTTTGCTCATCACCATATATACCTGGTGTGTTGTGTAATGCCAGGCACATACTTGGCACTCAATAAATATTTGCTGATTGAATGAATAAACGATTGAATAAATGTTAGTAAGATATTTGAGTTTCTTGTTTTGTCAAATGCATTTTTGTATTGTTCATTTCTCTATTATTGTGACAGTTGTCTTTCCTATTACTTCGCAAACTGCTTTACCGTAATAAAGATTTAAACTTTTGTCGCGTATGTGGCAAATCTCCCTCTCCTTTATGAAGTATAAGTGTGTGTGCTTACGTGTGTGTACTTTTTGATTTTCAGAAGTTAAAAAAAATTATTTCAAAGTATGCATTTGTGACTCCAGCACACACAAATTAATTGGCTCTAGTGAATACTGTGCAATCTAAGACTTGAGGCAGTTTTACTATTTTAGACAACTCATTTTCTTTCTTATTTACCACGTTTTTCCTTGGCCTTGAAGTTTTTTTTTTTTTTTTAGGACATAATGTGTTGGGTAAAATGGTATCACCATCTTAGTCTTAGCCTGACAAACACCCAACTCAAGACCTGTTGTTATACGAGGGAAGGATCTGTCAACTCCTTAGTTCCCAAACAACTATCCAGTAAATGCTTCTCGCTGCTCTTCCATTTGCCTTTTTCTTGTCTTGTTCATTATTATTAAAGATATGAATAGAAAAAGGATCTTTGCTTCTTAAGGGGTTTTCTGCACGGATCTCATCCCCACCGAACACATAATCCCTTTTGGTATCCCACCTGGTTGTGGTTGAATTGACATAGTGTTAGGGACCATGGGTTGGAAATGGAGTGCCATTTTTTGACGTAGTAATGGTTTAAAACTTTGGGAGTATGGATATCTAATGGAGAGAGAGATTAAGCCTTAACTTTCTTTTCTTTGTGTAAGCATTCCCAGAAATAAAAGGATGATACAGAAGCCAAAAACTTGTCTGAGGCAAACACCACAGCATTTAAGTCACAAAGGCTAAGATTGCACATTCCATATGCTTTTGTTAGGTTAGGCTTGAGACTCAGAGATGGGAAAGTTGCTTGTGTGGAGTAGATTATTTTTTTCTTCTTACCTGCGCACAGTTTGGTTAACCTGCTGCCCTGCTTCATCTTGTCTTTACTCTAGACATAGAGCAGCCTCTATCTGGGACACTGCTGGTCTAAACTAGAAAAGCCTCTATGAACCCGACACTGGCCCTTATTGCTTCTGCTCAGGTATAAAACACATCACATGGAAATGTTTAAAAGTAAAGTAATTCAGTTTAATAAGCATGTAGCATTGTTTTCTGGGTTACTTGCCTGACTTTTGCAGATGCCAAAGGAGGTAGACGTTACCAGTGAGAAAAACAGTGAAGGAGAGTTAGCTAATTCAGATTCTGAGTGTTTTACCTCTATTTGTCCTTCGAGGCCCATTGAGTTTCGGGAGTCTTCTTAGATAACTCTAGTCAACACTGACATGCTCCTTCTGCCTACCTTTCATTTATTTACTCATTCCATAACTATTTATGGAAGACAAGAACGCGTAGTGGACAATACAGGCATAGTTTGTGTTTTCATGGAGCCGACTTCCTAGTAGGAGGAAACAGATAATAAGTAAGGGCACAGGTCAGTATGGTAATTTCAGATGGTGAAAAGTGTTGTGGAGAAAATGCATGCCAGAGAGTGTTGCAGGTGGGGTGAGGTGCTGGCTGATGCTGGATGGTTAGGGGTGAACATAGGACCCGAGATCTTACTGAAAACAAACAGCCAGCTGTATCGGGGAAGGACTGGCCTGTACAGAGGTGAGAGCTTGGCAGTATGTCTGATGCTGATGAGAGTGGAGATGTGTGATAGGAGATGGGGTCTCAGAATTCAGCAGGGCCAGCACATGTAAGCCCTTGTGGCACTTTGGTGAGGAGTATGCTTTTCTTCCCCCGCTTGGTAAGTGAAACAAGAAGCCATGAGAAGATTTTAAACTTCTCAGCACAAGCTCTTATTTGTGTTTATAAGCAATCACTCAGATTGCTGTCTGAAGAACGGACAGAGAACAGTGAGGACTGGAGGCAGACGGACCCACTGAGATCTTGGCGCCTGCTCATTTCCAAACTAAGGCTCTGAGGGTTCCCTGGTGCTGGTTACAAGCACCTGTAGAACAGAAACTTGCCCTGTCTCCTCTCCTTCCTCTCTTCCTCTCTTTTTTCTTTTATTCTCCTACAGGCTCTGACAGTGTTAGCATCATAATGGGCTCCCTCACTTGCCATGACTTGGAGGACCCTCTGAGAATTTTTGGTTGTAGAATCGGCCCAGCATTTTTGCCATTTGCCTTGAATGTGTGGAATCAAATTCTTTTAGTGATTTCAGCTCCTTGGAAGGAGGTTACTGCGTAATGAAGAGGTGGTCTTTTCTTTTTATTTTTTCTTCAGTTTTATTGAGGTGTAATTGACAAAATTATAATATTTTTAAAGTGTACAGCATGATGATTTGATACGGGTATACATTCCCACCTCGCCTCATATTACCTTTTTTTCTTTTTTGGTGAGACCACTTAAATTCTACTCTCTGCACATTTCCATTATACAATATAATATTATCAACTATAGTTATCATGTAATACATTAGATCCTTGGAACTTTTCATCTTATAACTGAAAGTTTGTACCCTTTTACCAGCCTCTCCCTATTTCCCACTTTCCAAACCCTGGCAACCACCATTCTACTCTCTGTTTCTATGAATTCAACTTATTTTTAATTCCACATATAAGTGGCATCATTCAGTATTTGTCTTTCTCTGTCTGGCTTATTTTACTTAGCATAATGCCCCCTAAATTCATCTGTGTTGTCACAAATAGCACAATTTCCGTCTTTTTTTAGGACTGAATAATATACCATGTATGTGTGTGTATGTGTGTGTGTGTGTTTGTGTATCATATTTTCTTGATCCATTCATTTGTCGATGGCCACTAAACTTGTTTCCATATCTTGTCTGCTTGGCAATGAGCGGACGTCTCTTCCAGCTAGTGATTTCATTTCCTTTGGCTATATACCCAGATATGGGATTGCTGGATCATATGACAGTTATATTTTTAGCTTCCTGAGGAACCTCCATATTGGTTTACATAGTGGCTGGACCAGTTTACATTCCCAACGGTGTACAAAGGTTTCCTTTTCTGCACATCCTCGCCAGCATGTGTTATCTTGTCTTTTTGATAATAGATATCCTAACAAGTGTGAGGTGATATCTCATTGTGGTTTTGATTTACATTTCCTGATGATTAGTGGTGTTGAGCACCTTGTCCTGTACCTGTGGGCCATTTGTGAATCTTCTTTGGAAAAATGCCTATTCAGGTCTTTTGACCATTTTTAAATTGAGTTATTTGGTTTTTTGCTATTGAGTTGTATGAGTTCCTTCTGTATTTTGTAAATTAACAAAACATGTAATTTGTAGTGGTCATGAAAATATTGTATGATATGTAGTCATGTAGGGTATGGAGTTTGAAAATATTGTCTCCCACTCCAAAGGTTGCTTTTTCATTTTGTTGATGGTTTCCTTTGCTGTGCAGAAGCTTTTTAGTCTGAGGTAGTCCCACTTGTTTATCTTTGCTTTTATTGGCTTTGTTTTTGGTGTCAAATCCAAAAAAATCATTGCCAACTGATGTTAAGTAAGGATCTTATTCCCTATATTTTCTTCTAGGAATTTTATGGTTTCAGGTCTTATATTCAAGTCCATACCATATTATGTATATGGTATAAGATAGGATCCAGTTTCATTTTTTTATATGAAGATATCCAGTTTTCTCAGCACCATTTATTGAGGAGACTATCTTTTCCCCATTGTATATTCATGTTGCTTTTATCAAAAATTAATTGGCTATACATGCATGAATTTATTTCTGGTTCTCTATTCTGTTACATTGATCTATGTTCCTTTTTTTTTTTTTTTAAAGATTTTATTTATTTATTTGACACAGAGAGAGAGACAGCTAGAGAGGGAACACAAGCAGGGGGAGCGGGAGAGGGAGAAGCAGGCTCCTGGCTGAGCAGGGAGCCAGATGCAGGGCTTGATCCCAGGACCCTGGGATCATGACCCGAGCTGAAGGCGGACACTTAACAACTGAGCCACCCAGGCGCCCCTATATTCCTATTTTTAAGCCAATACCATACTGATTTAATTACTATAGCTTTGTAATATCATTTGAAAATAGGAAATGTGATATGTCCAACTTTATTCTTCTTAAGATTGCTTTGGCTATTTGTGGGCTTTTGTGGTTTCATACAAATGTTAGGATTATTTGTTCTATTTCTGTGAAAAATGTTGTTGGAGTTTTGATAGGGATTGTATCAAATCTGTAGATTGTTTTGGGCAGCATGGACATTTTAACAATATTAATTCTTCCAATCTATGAGCAAGGTATATCTCTGCATTTATTTGTATTGTCTTCAAATTCTTTCATTGATGTCTTATAGTTTTCAGTGTCTTTCACCTCCTTGATTAAATTTATTCTTAGGTGTTTTATTCCTTTTGATGCAATTATATATGAGATTATTTTCTTTATTTCTCTTTCTGATAGTTGTTAGTGTATAGAAATGTAACTGATTTTGTATATTGAGTTTGTATCCTGCAACTTTGCTGAATTTGTTTATTAGTTCTAACAGTTTTCTGTTGGAGTCCTTAGAATTTTTTATATGTAATATCATGTCTTCATGATATTATGAACATGAGAAAATTTTATTTTTTCCTTTCTGATTTGGATACTTTTAATTTCTTTTTCTTATCTGATTGCTCTGGCTAGGACTTCCAATACTATGTTCAATAAAAGTGGCAAGAGTGGGCATCCTTATCTTATTCCTGCTCTTAGAGGAAAAACTTTCAGCGTTTCATCATTGGATATGATGTTAACTATGGGCTTGTCATATATGACCTTTATTTCGTTGATATACTTTTCTTCTACACACAGTTTATTAAAAGTTTTTATCATAAAAAGATGTTAATTTTATCAAATTCTTCTCCTACATCTATTGAGATGATCATATGATTTTTATCCTTCATTTTGTTAATGTGGTATATCACATGTATTGATTTCTGGATGTAGAACCATGGTTGCACCCCTAGAATAAATCCCACTTGCTCGTGGTATATGATCCTTTTAATGTACTATTGAATTCATTTTGCTAAGATTTTACAACTGTGTTCCCCAGGGCTATTGGCCTGTAATTTTCTTTTTTTTGTAGTGTCCTTCTCTGGCCTTAGTATCAGGGTAATTCTGGCCTCATAAATTGAGTTTGGAAATGTTCCCTTATTGTCTATTTTTTGGAAGAGTTTGAGAAGGATTGCTATTAATTCTTTAAATGTTTAGTAGAATTCACCAGTGAAGCCATCTGGTCTTGGACTTTTCTGTGTTGGCAGCTTTTTGATTACTTATTCAATCTCCTTACTAGTAATTTGTCTGTTTAGATTTTCTATTTCTTCATGATTTAGTCTTCATAAGTTGTATATTTCTAGGAATTTATTCATTTTTTAGGTTACCTAATTTTTTGGCATATAATTGTTCATAGTAATTTCTCATGATCTCTGCTATTTCTGTGTTGTCTGTTGTAATGTTTCCTCTTTCATTTCTGATTTTATCTATTTGAGCCTTCTCTGTTTTTCTTAGCCTAGCTAAGGGTTTGTCAATTTTGGTTATCTTTTCAAAGAACCAGTTCTTAGTTTCATTATCTTTCCTCTTGTCTTTTTAGTCTCTTTTTCATTTATTTCTACTCTGATCTTTTTTATTTCCTACCTTCTACTAACTTTGAGCTTATTTTGTTTTTTTTTTCCTAGTTCTTTGAACTTAAAATTAGGTTGTTTTTGAGACTATTCTTTTTCCTTAATATAGGCACTGACCATTATAAACTTCACTCTTAGAACTACTTTTTTTGCTGCACTCCATAAATTTTGGTATGTTATGTTTCCATTTTCATTTGTCTCAAGATATTTTCTGATTTCCATGTTTATTTCTTCTTTGACCCATGGTTTTTCAGGAGTATTGTTTAATCTCCACAGATTTGTGAATTTTCCAGTTTTCTTCTTGTAATTGATTTCTGGTTTCATACCATCATGGTTGAAAAAGATGCTTGATGTGATTTCAAACTTAAGTATATTGAGACTTATTTTGTGGCTTAACACATGCTCTATCCTGAAAAATGTTTCATGTATGCTGGAGAAGAATGTGTATTTTGTTGTTGTTGTATGAAATATTCTGTATGTGTCTTTTAGGTCCATTTGGTTTAATGCGTTGTTTAAGTCCAATGTTTCCTTATTGATTTTCTGTCTAGGTTATCTATCCATTGATGAAAATGGGATATTGAAATTTTCAACTATTATTGTATTGCTGTCTTTTTCTCCCTTCAAACCTGTTATTACTTGCTTTATATATTTAGGGGCTTTGATGTGGGTGCATAAATATAATTGTTATATTCTCTTGATGAATTGACTTCTTTATAATTATATAATGATCTTCTTTGCCTCTTCTTACAGTTTTTGACTTAAAATCTATTCTGTGTGACATAAGTATAGCTACCCTTTCTCTTTTTTAAATTTCCGTTTGCATAGACTATCTTTTTCTATCCCTTCACTTTCAGTTTGTGTGTGTTTTTAAATCTGAGGTGAGTCTCTTGTAGGCAGCATATAATTGGGTCTTTTTTGTTGTTTTTAAAGTCAATTTAGCCACTCTATGTCTTTTAATTAAAGAATTTAGTCCATTTACATTTAACCTAACTATTGATAAGTATAGACTTATTATTGTCATTTGGTGAATTGTTTCTTAGTTGTTTTGTAATTCGTTTGTTCATTTTTTCCTTTCTTGCTTTCCTCCTTTGTGATTTAATGTATTTCTGTAGTAGTATGTTTTTATTCCTTCTCTTTATTTTGCATTTCGGCTATAGGTTTTTGCTTTGTGGTTACCATGAGGCTTACACAAAACATTTTATAGTTGTACCAGTCTATTTTAAGCTAATAACAACCTAACTTCAAATGCATATGAAAGTTCTAGATTTTTACACCCTCCCCCACACCCCCATTTTATATTTCTGGTATTATAATTTATATCTTTTAATATTGTGTATCCATTAATCAGTTATTGTATAGTTATTTTTAATGCTTTTGTCTTTCAACCTTTATACTCGAATTATAGGTAACTTACCTACCACCATTATAATATGACTGTATTCTGGATTTAACTATGTATTTACCTTTACCAATTAGTTTTATATATCTGCATATTTTCATGTTACTAATTAACATGCTTTCATTTCAGCTTGAAGAACTCCCTCTTATATTTCTTGTAAAGATGGTCTAGTGCTGATGAACTCCTTCAGCTTTTATTTGTCTGAAAAATTCTTTATCTCTCCTTCAATTCTGAAGTGAAGGACAACTTTGTCAGGTAAGGTTTTCTTGGTTGGTAGCTTTTTTGTTTCAGCACTTTAAATATATCACCCCACTCCCTACTTGCCTGCAAAGTCTCTGCTGAAAATCTGCTCAGAGACTTATGGGGGGTCCCTTATAATTAGTATGCGTGTATTTCTTTAGGTTCATCTTCTTCAATACTCTTTATGCTTTCTGAATCTGGATGTCTGTTTCTTTCCTCTCATTAGGGAATTTTTTTTAAGCTATTATTTTTTCAAATAAACCTGCCCCTTTCTCTCTCTCTCTCTCTTCTCCTTCTGGGACCTCTATAATGAATATTATAGGTCTGCTTGATGTTGTCTTATAGGTCCCTTATACTATCTCCACTCTTTTTCATTCTTTTTCTTCTTATTCCTCTGATTGGATGAATTTCATTGCCCCGTTTTTGAGTTCACTGATCCTTTCTTCCAACTGATCTAGTCTGCTGTTGAACCCCTCAATTAAATTTTATAGTTTAGTTATTATTTTCTTCAGCTCTGTGATATCTGTTTGGCACTTTAAAATATTTTCTATCTCTTTGTTGAAATTCTCACTTTGTTCATGCATTGCTCTCCTGATCTTGGTGAACAACTTTATGACCATTATTTGAATGCTCTGTTGGGTAAATCATTTACCTTCATTTCATTAAGGTCACTTCTTTTTTTTTTTTTTTTTGTAGTTTTTAATTTTATTATGTTATGTTAGTCACCATACAATACATCATTAGTTTTTGATGTAGTGATCCATGATCCATTGTTTTTGTATAACACCCAGTGCTCCATGCAGTATGTGCCCTCCTTAATACCCATCACTGGGCTAACCAATCCCCCCTCCCCCCTCCCCTCTAAAACCCTGTTTGTTTCTCAGGTCCATAGTCTCTCATAGTTCATCTCTCCCTCCAATTCCCCCCGCCCATTTTTCCCTTCCTTCTCCTAATGTCCTCCATGTTATTCCTTATGTTCCACAAATAAGTGAAACCATATGATAATTGACTTTTTCTGCTTGACTTATTTCACTTAGCATAATCTCCTCCAGTCCCATCCATGTTGATGTAAAAGTTGGGTATTCATCTTTTCTGATGGCTGAGTAATATTCCATTGTATATATGGACCACATCTTCTTTATCCATTCATCTGCATTAAGGTCAGTTCTAAAGATTTATCTTGTTCTTTTGTTTGGAACACATTCCCATGTTTCTTTATTTTTCTTGGTTCTCTGTCTTGGTTTCTCTACATTATATAAATCAGTCACCTTCCCACTCCTTTTTTTTTTTTTTTAAGATTTATTTATTTATTTGAGAAAGAGAGAGAGAGAGTGCTCACAAGCAGGGGGAAGGGCAGAGGAAGAGGGAGAGAGAGAATCTTAGGCAGACTCTGAGCTGAGTGTGGAGCCTGATGTGGGGGTCGATCTCACAACCCTGAGATCATGACCCTGAGATCATGACCTAAGCTGAAACCAAGAGTCTGACACTTAACAGACTGCACCACCCAGGCACCCCTCACCTCTCCTATTCTTAACAGACTGGTGTCACGTAGGAGATAAGTCTTGTCAATTAGCCCAGCCTGAACTCCTGGTTGTTTCTCAAACTTTTGTGATTGTCCAGCCACCATTTTTGTTCTTTGCAGCAACCAATATTTGAGGGTGTACCAAGATCCATCAGTGTCGCAAAGGAGAGGATTGCAGTCAATACCTAGAAGCAGTCTGATTAGAAGCCAGTCCCTCAAACAGTAGCTGGAAAGAAATGTATTTAAGGCAAGGGATATCTTCCAGAAAAAACTGGAAAAAAGCATTTTTGCTTGCTCACTCTGCACTGAGGCCTGGGTTGGAGGTCTCTGTTTGGGGGAGGTGGTGTACATGTGGTGAGTGTCATGATCTTGTTAAGAACTATTTCTTTGTTTGCTATAGTGTTGGAGGTCTTGCAAAGCCAAGCCCTGTTGGCTTTCAGAGCTAGGCATTTTGATGGCCCATGCTTCAGGTGGGATCCTTCAAAGATAGGGTGCTAGATGTGCAGTCAAATCCCTTTGCTCCTCAGGGAGAAGCTGGGAATTGAAGGTTCCCTCCTGATGGTATGGTGCCATGCTGGTGGTAGGATTGATGACAAGAGTATATCTCAGTCTTTCTTACTTATTTTGATGTAGTTATTTTTTTAAATTCACATGATGTGTAGGAGTCAGTTAGTTTCTGGAATACTCTCAGAGAGAAGTGTTCTGTGTATAGCTGTATATTCAGGGTGTCTGCGGTAGGAGGGACCTTCAGGAGTCTCCTTTGTCACTATCTTGATTCCTCCCTCAAAGTGGTGTTTTCTTAACTTGAATTCACTACAATGAATATTTTGTCCTTTTTGAAACTAGTCATTGTTGCTTACTTAATATAGTAATTGAAATGTGGGAGAACTTTTGTAGTTATATAAAAACAGATTAGTAATTTCATCTTGTGAACTTTTCTTCACTCTTCAGTAGGTTTGCTTAGTCAAACCAATTGCCCACTTTTGCTAAGTTTCTGCTGGGTGATGACAGAGCTCTCCATCTTTAGTTGGTACACTCTAAATAACCTTCATTTTTGCATATTCTATTTATATGGTTGTAATTCTGGAGTCTCCTAATTCATTAGCCTTAACCACAGAGGTGCTTGGGTAGATCCTGAGATGTTCACAGTAATTGCTTATGATATTGGCCCTAGCTAACACTAGGTGAAGGCCAGGGGTGATGGAAGAAGCTGCTGCTTTGGAAGGTGAGGAAAGAGGGAGGTTAGGGACTTAGAGTAGCTGCTAAAAGAGTTGAAGGGGGAGCAGTCACATGGAAATTTAGAATTAGAAATTTCTGATCCCTTTTCTGGTTGGCTGGGAGGGTGTGTCTGCTTTGGGTCATAAAAGAAAGGAGAATGTTTCACTTTTTATCTATCATACTCCTATAATAACTAAGAGCACAGATTTTGGTCTCAGAGATAACTGCGTTCCCAGTCAGGACTTTGCCATTTACTGTGGGACCTTGAACAAATTCCTAAGCTCTTTAAGCCTCAATTTCCAAAGCAGCAATATGGGGATAATCATAGTTCATACCTCCTATGGACTGAATGTTTGTGTTCCCTCAAAACACATATGTTGAAACCTGACCTCCAATGTGATGGTATTTGGAGGTGGGGTCTTTGGGAGGTGATTAGGTCATGAGGATAAAGGTCACAAATGGGATTCATGTCTTTATAAAAGGGAGCCCAGAGAGCTCCCTGTCCCTTTTGGTCATGTGAGAACTTAGTGAGAGGGTAGTGTCTATTAACCAGGAAGCAGGCTCTCACCAGACACCAAATCTGCTGTCATCTTAATCTTGGACTTTCCAGCCTCCAGACCTGTGAGAAATAAATTTCTGTTATTTGTAAGCCACCCAGTCTATGGTATTTTTGTTGTCGCAACCAAAACTGACTAAAACAATACCTCATAGTGCCTCTTTGAGAACTGAATCAGATTGTGCATGAGGTATTTGGCATAGTGTAAATGCTCAGTAGATGTTAACTATTGTCATTAATAACACTTTCTTACTGTAGTAGTAATACCTATTTGTTATAGCCAAGTAAGAAAATGCAGTCAAACAAAAGGAAATAAAAATCATGCATAATTCCTTCATCCGGAGATAAAAAGAGATATCTACTCCCAATCATTTTCTCTGCATATACTGTTATCTTACAAAATTTAATTTTATTATATAGTGTCTATTAACAGCTATGTACATCATTATCTATTCTTCTAAAATATTATCATGGCTAGATGAATAAAATTCATATAGGTGTACTAGACTATAGTATATCTTCCCAAATCTTTCTTGTTTGACATTTATTATTGTTTCCAATATTTTTGTTATTACAGTGAGTGATGTAATAAACATTCTTATACAAAAGTTTCCTTTGGCTCAGTATAAAACTATAGTTACTGGATTGAATAATAGCAATGTTTTTGGAGTTTTGGATCCTTACTGCCCAACTGAGTCACCAGAAAGTTGTTAACATTTGTATGTTAATCAGCAGAATATGAGAATAACTTTTTCCCTTTATCCTCACTGACACTGGACATTAGCTTTTGAAAATTTTTTTTCTCATTCCCCTAAAACTTTTTGAGTGCCTACTGTAGATCAGGCACTATTCTAGGCATGAGGGTATAACAGTAAACAAAACAGATAAAAATCTCCCTGCTCATAAAGCTAAAATGGAATACGTTAGATGATGCAGTTGCTACAGAGGGGCAGGAAGATACAGAGTGTTTGGTTTGTGGGGTAGGGAGAAGGTGCAATTTCATATAGGGCATCAGGTAAGGTCCCATTGGTACATTTGGGCAAAGACCTTAAGAAGTGAGAAAGTGGTCCTTGAGGATATCTAGGGGTGAAATTTCCATGCTGAGGGAAGAGCAAGTGCAAAGATCCTGAGGCAGAAGCATCCTTGGCATGTTTAAGAAATAGCAAGACCAGTATAGCTGGAGTGAGATGCATATAGAGGAGAACAGAGGGCAATGAGGTCAGGGATAAATGGGCTCAGATCATGTAGGGAATATTACACCATTGTAAGGATTCTGACTTTCACTCTGCATGAGACAGGGAGTCATGCAATGTTTTGAGCAAAGGAGAGGCATCATCTAACTCACGTTTAAAAGGATTGCTCCAGCTGCTGTGTTGAGAATAGACTGAAGGGCAGCAAGGGCAGAAGGAATAGGGAGGCTGATTAGGAGGCTATTGCAATAATGTAAAAGGTGGGGGATGGTAGCTTAAACTAGCAGTACAGTTGATGAAAAGAAGTCCAAAAGTAGGTGCAGTGAAATAACAGGATTTGCTGATGAGAATAAAAGAGGAATCAAGGTTTTTGATCTGAGAAGCTGGAAGGATGGAGTTGTCATTCACCAAGATGAAGAAGATACCAGAAAGGACTGGTCTGGGGAAAGATTAGGAGCTCAGTTTGAGATGGCTTTCAGACATCCATGTAGAGGTGTTACATGGGATGTTGAATACATGAATCTGAAGTTCAGGGAGAAGTTCAGTGTGGAGGGAGTAGTGGAGGGAATAGTGGGTGCCTGAGATTTAAAGAGAATTTTCTTTTTATTGTATAATAGATTATAGTGTATTTGTTGATGCGGATGACCCAGTAGAGAAGGAAAAACTGGTGATGTTGAAGAGGAGAGAATCATTGGAGCAATGTCATCAAATAGGTAAGAAGGAATGGGATCTAGAAGACAAGTCAGAGGGTTGCTTTTAGATAAGGCATAGAAACACTTCATCTGGAATAACAAGAAAAAAGCCAGAATGGGTGAGTGTGGACACAGGTATGTGGCTAGATGTGGTGACAGAACTTTGCAGAAGTTCTCTTTAATTTGCTTCTATTTTCTCAGTGAAATAAGAAGTAGGTTTATCAACTAAGAATGAAGGGTCTTGGATAGACTCATTGTGGTGTATTTAATGCATATCATTCTTGTGGCAGTGTGGGGGATGGGTTGGATGGAGCAATGTCGACCTGAAGAGAACATGGCAGTCATTCTCAGCAAGAGATGCTGAGCACCTGGATAGGGAGGTGGTACTAGATATGGAGAGAACGCATAAATATCACATGTTTTTGAGGAAGGGCATTCAGAACTTGCTGATGGATTAGGAGTAGGTTTGAGGGAAAGGGAGGAAGGATCAAACATAATACTGCTTTGAAAAGCACCCTAAAAAGGCAATAAATTATGATGGCTTCAGCTATATGGAAATGAAGGCCTGAGAGCTCTTACTATTTTGGCTCACACACTGGAGTATACCAGAGCTCTTTTCCTCTCTAAAAATTGGTCCTAACATTCTGGTAATCTTTTATTTTTAACAAAGTATGGTTAAAAAACAGCACACATGATTTAGAGAAGTTTTTGGCACTCACTGGGCTCTGTGAGTGGGAAGTATATCCTCATTTTGCAGACGAAGGGACACCAAGGCCTACAAAGGTCAATGGAGGTAATTACAAATGGGGGGAAAATCAAACAAAAACCTCTTTATTAATTTAGAATAATGAGAAGTACTTTACATCTTAGATTGCAGATCATTAACTAACTACATGCTTGTTTTGTTTCATATAATGCCTAGGACAGAATCTCATACAAATAAATGCTTAAGAAATGTATTTGACAATGATTCTGCATAATGCATTAATTGCCATCAATTGCCTAAAAAAAACCTTTTAAATATGTATAAAGGTACTCATAATATTGGCAGCCTCTTACATTAGGGTTATGATACTCCAGGTATTCTGGAAGCAAGGACCAGGTCTTCTGGTCCTACAGGTGAAATATTCTTCGTTAGATAAAAAATGTGAAACTGAGTATTTGTCATGTCCTGAATCTCTCTGTCTTTATCAGAAAAAGAAAAAGCAGGAAATAACTTTAAAACACTGATTTATTAAAGTACATAGGATCTTATTTTGTTTTTGTTTTTGGGCTATGCCTAAGTGTGTTTAATATGGGCATTTTCATTAGTATGTTAAAAAAAACTTTTGCTATGCCAATCACCCTTGTTCTGAAATATGGTAGCTTCCCCTAAGACGCAAACAGTAGCAAAGTACTACAGTGTAGTATAGTTCATATTTTTTTATTCATTGCCTTGGAACTTGTTCCTTCATTGTTAATTTCAAATTAAGCGCTTTCTAAATGTCCAGATTATTTCTAGGAAGGCTTTGTGTTTGTAACTCAAATATCAACTCTTTGAGGGCAGGAAAGATTCTCTATTTTTGAACATGTTTCACACAATATAATATATAGTAGCTATTTATGAATGTTACTTGAATAAAAGATAATTGAAATCCTTGAACTTTAGTTTCTTTTCATTTGGTAGGTACATTTTAAAATGTCACATTTCCCTCTGTACAAACATGCATGTACGGAAGCACATTGTCTTTGGATTCATCTACCTCTGACAATTAACTATCTAATTAATTAATCATCTGATAATTAAAATGACCTCCTTTTGGCTGATACTGGATCCCAAGAAAAGTTCAAAAGAAACTTGACACATCATGTTGTGTAATGTTCCATTGTGAGACTCCACTGCTGTTTATCACATTATGTCACATCTGATCACATGATGGTAATAAGTTGAACAAAACATGTTGACATAGCAGAAAAAAAATCCAGTACATTAGATTTATATAAAGCCATCCAGTCTTTGCTCTTTCAAAATGTTATAGTCACTGGACAAAGCTGGCAAATACAGCATCTTTTAACCATAAACAAATTTAGGACTCTATTCATCAAGTAAGTCCATACATTGGACTTAATCCTTCCCTCAATTTCTGCCTTGAGATTTCGGTCAAGGCCTTTTGGACAACATACGGGCTTATGTAGTTTATAGTTCTTGCATAATCCTGTACTTTTGTCTACCAAATTCTTAAGTTAGCATTAGTTTTTATAGAGGAAGACATGTAGAACGCAGAGCTTTTTATTACACTTGAGACACACTATTTTTCCTCCTCTTTCTTGAAAAAACTGATTACAAAGAATTAGAATTGAAATGGAAACTCTGCAAGAAAAATAAAAATTTCATAGACCTCATTTGGCATTCTTTATTCGTGGCAGCCTCAGTCATGGTAATATTAGCACTTTTATATTTTTGGAGACATTTCTGCTTCCAAGATGGTGCACTGATTTCCAAAATGAAACTAGGATTCCATGGCCCTATGGAATACAGTGACTCCATGGAAGTAGAATATATTTTAACGTTGTATGTTAGATTGCTTAACATATAGTATGCATGAGCCTTAGCTTAAAACTTTCATTTTCACTTTCTGTGATTAGTGCATGATGTTACTATGGAGTAATATGGAATTCAGGGAGGACTTCTGCAGTAAAGGTGACCTATGGCTGACACACTGTATCTTTAATAAGCTACAGATGACATGGGTCTCTTCTCAAAAGGGATATTGGCTTTCTGTATATAATTAATAACAAGAAAACTGTATCCTGACTTTAAGGTCTGCAGTAGCATCCTGGAACAAAAAGGGCCATAAATTAACATCAATTATGTATTAAAGTTCCAATTAACCTGGCTGACACTGATATACTTTAACAAGGCACATTTAGATAAAAGAAGAAACTCTCTAATTACTTGGAACAGGACCTTATGACCCATTCTGCTCTTTTATCCCAATTCCAACCTAATGAAGAATGAAGTCAGGGAAAGTTCCACAAAAAGTGACAATGCAGCACCAGAAGATATCCCCTGGAATACCCTTTTACCATGAAAAACTCTTCACAGTGAATATTTTATTGTACTTGGCTTCTTAAAAACAAGTACACCCATTGAAGGAAAAGGGTTATTTTGAGGTTGAAAATCGTGGCTTCCTTTGAGATTTCCCACTGGAACTGGTTGAGCATAATATAACCATTTAATGGGAACCCCCCTCCCACGTCTGTGCCGGAACTTGCTTTAGATACATCCTCTAGGAAAGGAGCTCATTGGTCATGATTCCCTCTGCATTGTTTACTCTCCCTGCCCCCCAAATCTTTGGACGGCCTTCCTGTTTTCCGTTTGATTTGAGAAAAGCATTCTGGTCTCTGGTTCCCATCTGTTCTCCAGGTGGCTCTTTGGAGTTTGTTCATCTTCGTCTTCTGTCCACTGCCTGGGCATCCTGCCCACTTAGATTTCTAGGTCTTCGTGTCCCTCCTGGTGTCTCTTGTTCAGTTAGCTTCATCCACAATTGCACACACATCTTCTAGGCTGCACGTTACAAGCACTGAAGTGTTTCTTCAACAGAAAACACAGAAATAGCAGATGAAGATGTTCATAGAATGAATGAGAGAGAAATTGTGGTGATTGTGGGTGACAGGGAAGGAGTGGGAGCAAGACAAATCTCAATAGCCGAGGAAACAGAGGAGGGAAGGACACACAGAATAAATTCAGAAGTTGTTTGTCTTTATTGCACTTTTATTTTTCTGTGAATCATTATCAAATGTTATTATTTGTTTTCCTGCTGTGAATCTTCAATTAGGTGCCTGCTCATTTCTTGACATCGTTCCTAAAACCAATACTCTACCTCACCGTGCACAGTAGATGGAGGAACTCGTCTCACCCTGTATTCAATCAGGCTTCCCTGCTCATCCGCTCCACTCCTCCCACCAAATAGCCCAAGGCATAAATACTTTCTTCAAGGCTCTTCCCTGCCTACATCCAAAATGAGACTAGCTTTTTATAGATATGAACTCAGCTTTTAGCCAAATATGAAATTAAAAAAAATCAAGAAATGCATCTAAATAAAGCAGAATTTCTACTTATACATTTGAATAAATATCCCAGTTCTTTTAAGGCCACAGATATGTGTGAATAGATACTTAGATCTATCTATGTACTAAGTAAGTGTCTAGAACAGATGCTTATGAATAGAGATGAAAGAAGACATACAGAAATTAAATGTTGGCAACATATGTGGCCAACGAAATATTTCCAAATTTAATTCTGACCATGTTTTTTCTTGTGGCAAAGGAAAGCGATAGTAAAAGCATGGGAATAGAAGTCAGCTCAGCTTGGCCACTGGAGTCTAAGGTTCATTGGTTTGAGGCCAGTGGGGGAAGGGCTGTTACCCTGTAGCCAGGTAAGGAAGGCCCCCAGGGCTTTCTTTGAAAGCTGACTTTCTGCCCTTAACCCATTTGCCTATGTGCTAGGGCCCAGGGCTTCCAATCGTTTCCTTGTCCCCAACTTTGTGTTGTTCTGACCTTGATTTGACAACCCAACTCTATCCTTTGGTACACCACTTAATATGTCTCTTGTCTGCTTCACTGGAAATCTTAGTTCAAGGATAAACAGGAAAGTCCTAAGAACTTCCAAACAGAACAAGTTATATAAAAAAGTAAACACACTCCCACTGGCCTTGTTCTTTCCCTTTGAAACATGAAAGCTAAAAGACAGTGGAAT
The DNA here is from genome assembly GCF_011800145.1 of Mirounga leonina. Lineage (NCBI taxonomy): Eukaryota > Metazoa > Chordata > Mammalia > Carnivora > Phocidae > Mirounga > Mirounga leonina. Next base: position 73,029,099 of record NW_023270268.1, on the reverse strand, counting down.
ATAGCATTTACAGAAGACAGAGATAAAATTATTGTAATCTAATTCATATGAGAAAAAAAAGAAACAAACCTGTGAAGCTTTGTTCCAAACAGCTGGTTTAAGCCACCCAGGTCTCTCACCCGGATTATTGCCAACAGCCTACCAGAGATTCTGTTCTCCACACAATGGCCAGAAGGATACTTTTTAAAAGATTGGTCAGATTGCATCACCTCTGTGCTCAAACTCCTTACGGTTCCCATTTCTGAAACCCTCTCCTTTCTTCTCTCACTTCATCTATGACCCCTTGCCCCTTGCCCACACCTCCCCCGTCACAATGGCCTCCTTGCAGTTGGCCTGGGATTCACTTCACTGGACTCTTATATGTCTCCTTCCCTTCCTCCAGGTCTTTGTTCTATTATTGTCTTATCGAGGAACTCTTCTCTAATTCTCGTATTTTAATAAAATAGAACCCCCCCCATCATTCTTTTTCTTCCTTACTCTGCCTTATTTCCTACATAGCACTCATCACTATCTGCTTTACTATGTGTCTGTTTATTGTATCTTTTCTCCCACTAGAATATGAGCTCTGTGGTGAGAGAGGATTTGTATGTCATTCTTACCACCTAGAATAGGCCCTTATAAGCTCTCTCCATTTGTCTAATGAAGAGAAAGTGTCCTATACCCAGCCAAGATATTCTCCTTTATGAAGGAAAAAAAAAGACATTTGTTGATATGCAAGGACCCACACACCAGATTACCAGCAAACACCAATTCTTGAGAGAGACTTGAAATTATCCAGAATGCTTTTTAAAAAAAGAGTAGATTCTCAGGCCCCAACCCAGATCAACAGAATCATGATTTCCTGGGGGAAAGATCTAGAATCTGAATATTTCAAAGTATTAAATAAAAAATTTCTGAAGGGCCTTATGTAATTATTGTCATAAGAAAGTTTGGAAAACTCAGAGTCTTATCTTACAACAAATGAATGTGAATAGACTTTTAGTAGCAGTAAACTTTGCAGTGTATGTGTCTGAGTGGATATAAAATACAATGCATTATCTATCTATCATCTATCTATCCAACATCTATCTATCTATCTATCTATCTATCTATCTATCTATCTATCTATCTATCTATCTATCTATCTATCTATCTATCTATCATCTATCTGTCTATCCCTACCTGAAAGGACTAGAAATTTAGTTTAACTAGAAATTTTAACTAGAAATTTTCAGTGTAAATACTATGTAAGGATTCTTGAAATAGAACATATTTTTGTTATCTGACCCATTCTTTAAATTACTCATTTTTCATTACAGTTTTGACTACAGTTAGCTCAGCGGTAGTGTTTCAGTACTCAGTTCCTGTCATCAGCAGACAGATACAGCTGGAAATACATAGACATGATAGTCGTACTTGTTAAAGTGAGCTCACCTGTCCATTTTAATATGGAGTAGGAGAGAAAAGAAATTAGATACATGAGTCTCACTGGTAATACTTAATGTAAGACACACTAAGATTCTATGGCTGACATTTGGTTTAAAGGCAGATTCTTCTATTCCCCAATATTCTCTGAGAATATGACTATGATACAGCCCTGTATCATACCTGATATTCAGACTGACAATACATATCAGAGAAAAAGTTAATTATGCTCATAAGACTCAATTTAAAAGGCAGGGAATTGTTAAAACACAAAATAATGTTTGATAATTAAAGCAAACAGTTATTTGGAAAGTGCAATTATGGCAAAAACTAATTCCTGGATACCAGATAAGTAAGGTCCTATTGCATAAAATGAGATCCTTGAACACAGAGTGTTTATAATCTTGGTGAAGAGACAAAGCATGTAGAGACAGGAAATAATTAAAGGGTAATGAAACAGTGCTCTTGTACATGTTACATAATCGTTCTGGATCACACAGTATCCTCATCAACGAAGTGGATATAATAATGTAAGTCTCCCAGGGAGGTTTGAGGATTAAAGGAGAAAATTCATGCCCTTGATAAGTGGCATAGAATGCCACTAACTGAGGACTGACCACAGAAAGATGTGATGGCTAAAGATCAACACAGTCAGGGAAGCTTCTATAGAGATGGAGAGATTGAGACTTGCTCTTGGAGGAAAAGGAGATGAGAATTCTAAGTAGGAGGATCAGCATCAGCAAAGGTGTGGAGAAAGGAAAGATCATGGTATTTTGGAGGGATAATGAGGAGATCATCTGACTGAAGGTGTAGGTCATAAAAGGCAAGGTTGTCTAGGTAGATATACTTCTTCAAAGAGAAAAATAGACATATACAGAGGAGAGAAAGTTAACAATATCCCTTATGATTCTACCTCCCAGAGATAACTACCTTGCAATACTCCCTTCTAATTTTTTCCCTATGCAAAATTTCCTTTTATAATTAAAACATATAATGCTATATATATACTTTTGTAACTCTCTTTTAGCATTACATTATCTGCATTTTTGCATGCCATTACATGTTTTCTTTTTGAAGCATGATTTCTTTTTTTTTTTAAGATTTTATTTATTGTTCTATTATTGTCTTATCGAGGAACTCGAGAGAGAGCAAGAGAGAGGAACTCGAGAGAGAGCAAGAGAGGAATATTGTTCTATTATTGTTCTATTGTTCTATTGTTCTATTCTATTATTGTCTTATCGAGGAACTCGAGAGAGAGCAAGAGAGAGAATGAGAGACAGAGAGCATGAGAGGGAGGAGGGTCAGAGGGAGAAGCAGACTCCCTGCTGAGCAGGGAGCCCGACGCGGGACTCGATCCCAGGACTCCAGGATCATGACCTGAGCCGAAGGCAGTCGCTTAACCAACTGAGCCACCCAGGCACCCAGAAGCATGATTTCTGATGGCCAAATAATACCACATTTTGTGATCTTGTTGTAAGTTAATCAGTCTATTTTGTTAGACTTGTAGGTTGTGGTATTCTGTTCTCTTCTAATACATATAGTACCATGAGATGACTTAAAAAAATACTCTGGGGCATCTGGGTGGCTTGGTCGGTTGAGTGTCCGACTCTTGGTTTCGGCTCAGGTCATGATCTCATGGGTCATGGGATGGAGTCCTGTGGCGGCTCCCTGCTCAGCAAGGAGTCTGCTTGAAAGATTCTTTCCCTCTGCCCCTCTCCCTGCTCTTTCTCTCTTTCTAAAAATAAATACATCTTTAAAAAATACTCTGATAGGGGTGCCTGGGTGACTCAGTTGGTTAAAGTGACTGCCTTTGGCTCAGGTCATGATCCCAGGGTCCTGGGATCGAGCCCCGCATCGGGCTCCCTGCTCAGCGGGAAGCCTGCTTCTCCCTCTCCCACTCCCCCTGCTTGTGTTCCCTCTCACGCTGTCTCTCTCTCTCTCTGTCAATTAAATAAATGAATAAAATCTTAAAAAAAAAATACTCTGATATTTTTTTCTCCATAGGAGGAATTACTACAAGGGACATATTTTGGTAAAACATATATGAATATTTTATTGTTATTGATATATTTTGTTAAATTACCAAAAGCTTGTGCCAATATATATTTTCACTGGCAGAATATGAGAGCATGAATTTCATTCTTCTCTTGGCAGAGAAATTTGGACTCAGTGGGTTCTTGATCAGAGGAAGAGCAATCTGGCAGCAGTAGGTGGTGGGATGGGAGGAAGAGATGCTGGAGCCAAGCATCAATGCAGAGGTGCCATGATTAGCTGCTGAACTTCAGTGATCCAAGTAAGAATAGAGAGGAGGAAATCAATCCAAGATATTATCCCTCCCTTATTTCCTCTTCTCGCCTTCCCTCTCTTTCTCATTTCCTTCCTTCCTAATAACTTGCTTTCCCCCTTTATTAAAAAAATATATATATCATAGAATATTTGTAAAATGTAGAAATGTAAAAGTTACATTTTATATTTTTTCAGTCTTTTTAAATATATCAATCAATATACTTAAGCATTTTCACATATTAAATATTCTTTGCAAAAACAAAAGCCCTTCCTTTCATAGATATATTGATCTACTTATTCATTTGCTATTGATGGATATATATGGGCCAGAGGTTTTCTATGAATTTTTGCTATTATGTATAATGCTGCTATAAATATCCTTGTCCATATCGTTGCCTTTATTTCTGATTTTCCTCTAGCAGAAAGGAATTACTGAGTAAATTGTATAGATATATTTTAGATAAAGAAGCATTTTCAAGCATCAGTAACAGGATTCATTACACACACACACACATATGCACATGCACACACATGCATAAACACACAACTAGGACAAATAAAAAATGGTCCTTGTGTTTCTACATTTCAAGAATAAACCCCAACATAGAAATTCCACAAAGCTGGTTTTGGAGGGTAGTTGACAAGTTCAGTTTTGAACACAAATTGAATGAAAAGAATCTATTCACAGCCCCCCACCCAGGCTCATTTACAGACAAAACTCATAGGTGTCTGCATTTGGCCCTAACTCTTTGTTTTTCTAGGTCATGTTGCCCTCCATTCTTGGAAGGTAGACTCCAACTACAAAACATATTCTTCTCTCACCTGACCACAACTCACATCCCAGATGAGCCCGGGGCAGAGCCTTGAAAAACCTGACACCTCCTGCTTTACCTGGCCAAGAGTTGACCCCCCCCACATACCATCTGCCATGGGTGCAGCTGCAACCCTCTTGCATCCTTTATTTTATTTTTCTCTTTCTGGAATTTTCTTTTTCTTTTTTTTTTTATTATGTTCAATTAGCTACCATATAGTACATCATTAGTTTTTGACTCTCACATCTTTTAAAACTCCTTAAAATGCCCAGCCTGACAGAAACTCGGGACTGACATTTCTCTAGATGTCTGGCCCCTCTCCTCCCTTGACGAGTGAATAAACTCTGTCCTGCTTTTTGCTCCCCTCATCAATTCTTTGCCACCTCACATCACCGGCTACCCTAACACTGAACAAATAAACATATACAAATGGAAGTGAAAATGAGGGTAGAACTTATTTCAAGATATTCATATAGTCAACAAATGCGATTGCTGTTTTTGACATTTTGTATCTTATTATAGTATATTAACCAGAATTATAAGAACATTATAGAGATATTCAGGGTGCTATTTTATATTTTCCACAGTGAAACATTCTCTCCCAGCAGGGAAATTGAAGAAAAATACTTGAGATTTTATCTCCCTTATATGCTCATCTTATTGTTTAGCCCTTCTTATATGCAATCATTACTTAATCATTACTTAAGGAACATATATCAATGTGATCCCTTTTCATTTGTGAATAGAGGAATAACTATCTTCTTCTTTTGTATTTATTTATTTATTTTTAATTTTAATTTTTTTAAATAGGCTTCATGTCCAGCACACAGACTAATGTGGGGCTTGAACCCACAACCCCGAGATCAAGACCTGAGCCAAGATTAAGTCAGGGGCCCAACTAAATTAGCCACCCAAGCGCCCCATAACGATCTTTTTCCATATAATGTATCCAGTTAGGAACACTTTTCCCAACCAAGTAAAGAATGATGAAACTGGTCCATCATTTCCAAAGATTCCCAAGTGAACTGATGCAAACTTCAGTTTACTCTGTCTTCACATAACTCAGTTGACTCCAACTTGTGCAAGGCTGTCTTGACTTTCTTTTTCTTTCTTTTTATCCTCTGTACTTTTTTTTTAAATAAAAAATAAATGCTTTCTCCAGAAGAAGGAAGGAAAATTTTAAATGTTCCCAGTAGTATCTTATAGCATGTAGGATGGCCTTACTGCATCAGTGATGTTGTTGCTATGATTGGTTACCACAACAAAGCTTATAAATAGATTTGCCTACTCACTAAGACCTGTTCCTTTTGAAGGACTAAGTTTGAGTCAAAGAATGGATGATAGCTTTGCTAATGATCTCTTTCCTCTCCAGAGCTTTCGCCTGCTGTGCTATTTGAAGATGTCTCAGTGTTTTTATTCTAATGTGTTTCAAAGTGTATTTTGATCTGGCAGAGAATTAAAAAAAAAAAGGAAATTTTTTTTCCTTTGTCTATTACTGAATTGATGGTACAGTCATTTTGCTTCATGATTTTGAAACAAAACTTGTTTGAATTGATGATTGTTTTCTGGTGCAGTGTAAACTTTTAGTTAGCTAGTAGGGGTGAACTTCTTTGTCTCTCACTTGCTCTTAATGCTTTGAATGTATCCATTAAGAAACATTTATTGGATGCCTTCCATGTGCCAGACACTCTGTTAAGTGCTAGGCATGTGGCATTGAAAAAAAACTAGACTTGGCCCTGGTCTTCATGGAGCTTATAGTTTATGGGAGAAAGAGACTGTAAAGTAAGGAGCACAGAAATCAACATACAATTATAAAGTGTTATGAATACTATGAATTATAAGTACAATGATTAAAAGTGTTATGAAAGGAAACAGGGTGCTTGGTATCTGAAGCCCTGAATGATTGTCAGATCGAGAGTGAGAGACATGGGGAGTACAGTTAGTATGGTATGGCAGCATTCCAGGTTAGTAATCTAAACTGCTGTTGAAAATTACCTTTCATACAAGGTCTTCTATACAAGATGTAGTGGGTTATTTACATTTTAAGTTTTAATTCCAATTTTGGATATGTTTGGCATTCTGTATCCATATTGGAAAAATGTGTACCACTTTTCTGACATACTACGCCACTATATGATAATGAGCCAGTGTGTTTGTCCTCTCCAGAGTAATTAATTGTATTGACCATTTGTATAGGGCAGTTTTTAAAACCAGAATCTCTTGAATTGGCAATTACAGTTGACCCTTGAACAATATGAGGGTTAAAGGTACCCTGCACAGTCAAAAATCCATGTATAACTTGACTTACCCCCACATTTAACTACTAATAGCCTACTGTTGTCTGAAAGCCTTACCAGCAGCATAAACAGTTGATTAACACATATTTTATATATGTATTATATACTGTATTCTTACAATAAAGAAAGAAAAGGAGAGAAGAAAGGAGAGAAAAGAAAATGTTATTAAAAAAAAAAAAGAAAGCCATAAGGAAAATACATTCATAGGACTGCACTATAAAAATCTGCGTATATATGGACCTGTTTAGTTCAAACTTGTGTTGTTCAAGGGTCATTTGTACTTCTGAATATGCCATGGGTGTGCTAATTTCTCCTTGTAGTTCTATTAATATTTGTTCTATATATTTTGAGACTATTTTATTAGGTGCATATAAGTTTTTTTTTTTTAAAGATTTTTATTTCTTTATTTGAGAGAGAGATAGCGACAGAGATAGCAAGAGAGAGTAGGAGCAGGGAGGAGAGGGAGAAGTAGGCTCCACACTGAACAGGAGCCTGATGTGGGACTCAATCCCAGGACCCTGGGATCATGACCTGAGCCAAAGGCAGATGTCTAACCGACTGAGCCACCCACGTGCCCAGGTGCATATAAGTTTTAAATTATTATATTATCCTGGATACTTGAGCATTTTATCATTACTTAGCAACCTCTGATCTCTAATTATGCTTGTCAAATTCTATTTTGGTTAAGGATATAGCAACTCCAGGTTTCTGTTTTCCAGGGATAATAGATTTCTACTTTGTTTTTAGTGTGTCTCTTGTAAACAGCCTACATCTGGATTTTTGTATTTTTGTCCAATGTGTCAATGTCTGTGTTTTGTTCTTAAATTGGTAAGATTGGTCTATGATGTTTTTATTTTTAAATTATTGATATATTTGGGTTGTTTCCATCTTTCTTTTGTTTCTATTTTTCTGCTTTGGTCCCTCATACTATCTTATGCATGCCATATTGTTATTCTTTCCAGTGTTATTCTATCCCAATCTTCTATCAATTAGAATCACTTGGGAGATTTTTTTTTAAATTTTTATTTATTTTTATTTTTTAAATTTTATTTTATTATGTTATGTTAGTCACCATACAATACATCATTAGTTTTTGATGTAGTGATCCACGATTCATTGTTTGCATGTAACACCCAGTGCTCCATGCAGTACGTGCCCTCCTTAATACCCATCACCAGGCTAACCCATCCCCCCACCTCCTCCCCTCTAAAATCCTCAGTTTGTTTCTCAGAGTCCATAGTTTCTCATGGTTCATCTCTCCTTCCGATTTTCCCCTTTCATTTTTCCCTTCCTTCTCCTAATGTCCTCCATGCTATTCCTTGTGTTCCACAAATAAGTGAAACCATATGATAATTGACTTTCTCTGCTTGACTTATTTCACTTAGCATAATCTCCTCCAGTCCCATCCATGTTGATGTAAAAGTTGGGTATTCATCCTTTCTGATGACTGAGTAATATTCCATTGTATATATGGACCACATCTTCATCCATTCATCTGTTGAAGGGCATCTTGGCTCTTTCCACAGTTTGGCTATTGCGGACATTGCTGCTATGAACATTAGGGTGCATATGGCCCTTCTTTTCACTACATCTGTGTCTTTGGGGTAAATACCCAGTAGTGCAATCGCTGAGTCATAAGGTAGCTCTATTTTTAATTTTTTGAGGCACCTCCACACTGTTTTCCAAAGTGGCTGTACCAACTTGCATTCCCACCAACAGTGTAAGGGGGTTCCCCTTTCTCCACACCCTCTCCAACATTTGTTGTTTCTTGCCTTGTCAATTTTTGCCATTCTAACTGGTATAAGGTGGTATCTCAGTGTGGTTTTGGTTTGAATTTCCCTGATGGCTAATGATGATGAACACTTTTTTCATGTGTCTGTTAGCCATTTATACAAATTTATACAAATTCTTCTTTGGAGAAGTGTCTGTTCATCTTTTCTGCCCATTTTTTGACTTGATCATTTGTTTTTTGGGTGCTGAGTTTGAGAAGTTCTTTATAGATCTTGGATACCAGCCCTTTATCTGTAGTGTCATTTGCAAATATCTTCTCCAAAGGCTAGGGAAACAAAAGCTTCTGTACTTGGGAGATTTAAAAAAATATTAATATTCAGGCTTCACCCCTAGGGATTCTATTTAAGGTCTGGATGGGGCCTGGACAGTGGTATTTTTGAAAAGTTCCCTGGGCAATATAGTCTAGGCACTTTTGTAATTCAGAATTTCCCATCTCCATCTAACATCACATCCTAATCACTTACAATGCATGGAGAAGCTACCTTTATTCATTCTGGTGAAATTCTTGGAACAATCTGGCCTGGGATTAGTATTCGCACTATTTCCACCTTGTTCTCTAGGAACTGTCTCCCTAACTTGATTTCCATTCCCCACTGTCTCATAGCTCCCTGAACCCACATCAAATCTGTATCTTGACAGAGTCAGGTATTTCAGGTATTAAGAGTTAGGTATAGTTCAAATCTTATCTCTGGCTGTGAGATCCTCTAACAGTTTAAGTTATAGCATTGACTTGATCCTGTTAGTTTCTCTTAGATTCTTTTTTTTTTTATGGCTATACCATAACTTTTTTTTATTAACATAATGTATTATTTGTTTCAGGGGTACATGTCTGTGATTCATCAGTCTTACACAATTCACAGTGCTCACCATAGCCCATACCCTCCCCAATGTCATGGATTGGAAGAACAAATATTGTGAAAATGTCTATGCTACCCAGAGCAATCTACACATTTAATGCAATCCTTATCAAAATACCATCAACTTTTTTCAAAGAAATGGAACAAATAACCCTAAAATTTGTATGGAACCAGAAAAAACCCCAAATAGCCAGAGGAATGTTGAAAAAGAAAAGCAAAGCTGGTGGCATCTCTTAGATTCTTTTCTTTAGTCTGCTGGAATTACCAATCCCCACCCCCTAACCCCTCAGCAGAGTCACCATTTGCTTAGATCTGGTCTACCAACCTGTTGCTGAAGATGCCAATAACAACGTTACTGAAATAGCCACTGTAAAACATAGATCCTGGTAGTTCTGAGAAGTGGAATTTCTTCTTTCTGTTAAAGCTAATAGTGAACAATAATGTCCTCTAATCCAGTGGCTTTCCCAAAGTGTCATTCTTGGACCAGCAGCATCAACATCAACTGAGAACTTGTTAGAAATACAAATTCTCTGGTCCTACCCTAGACCTCTTCAATCAGAAATACCAAGTGGCAGAGCCCAGCAATCTATGTTTTAATTAATCTGCCAGCTTATTCTGCTGCTCAGTCAAGTTTGAGAGCCACAGCTCTAATTCAAAAGGTTTTTCAATATTCATTTTAATTAAGAAGACAGGAAAATTTTCTTTATAGTGGCAACCAGTTAATTAGGAAATCAAGAATGGCAAAACTCAAAAAGAAAATAAACTATTCAGTGGGTAGTACTATATTTTATAATTTTATATTTTAATTTACATTGAACATTACCCCAGTATTAGGCTAATCTTCATGTTAATCTGTTTTTCTTGAAATTGAAAGTTAGTATATTATTAAGTCAAGTGAGAGGGTCAAGACAAAAACTGTGAGTGAATTATCTAAATGGAATGTGGACTGATACCAAATTATTCACATCCAACCCTCCTGTACAGAAACAATTATCATGCTCTTTTAAAATTTAATATGGAGTCAAATACTTTCATTTGTATTTCTCTTTTTTTTAGAAGAGTTTATTTATTTGACAGAAAGAGAGAGAGAGAGCATGAGCGTGCACACAAGTAGGCAGAGCGGCAGGCAGAGGGAGAGGGAGAAGCAGGCTGGCTCTTCACTGAGCAGAGCCAGGGATAGGGGGCTCAATCCCAGGACCCTGGGATCATGACCTGAGCCGAAGGCAGATGCTTAACCAACTGAGCCACCCAGGTGCCGCCTTTTGTTTCTAGTTCTATAGACTGTGGTTTCCACAACAAGAATAACAAAACTGTTGTTTGTCCTTATGTTATGCTCATCAGCACTTGCTAGGTATACACCAGTACACAGAATGCTATGAAATAACTAGAACCAATGAAGAAAAAATGCACAGTCAAGCCTTCTCTTTGTAAAATTTGGTCCTAGAAAAAAATAGATTTGGGGCTGGAAAAAAATAGAGTTTACCATCTAGAATCTTAAGTATCATACACTAGTTTTATCTCTGAATTTATATAAAAAATTCATTTTTGTCCTGTTTACTAGTTTCTGAACTCATTTTTCCTTTGCTTAAAGTAGAGTACCCTTAAGATATCCAGATAGCTTTTAATGGAAACATATTCTTTCACTAGCAGTAAACTGAGGGGAAAGAAGATAATTCAACCATTGAAATGTTTTCATGAAAATCTAGTTTTCATATTTATAATAGTGTATTATAATAGCTTAGATAATGTACTTAATAGACTATGAGACTTAACAGGGCCCTTGGGTTGTTAGTGGTGGAATTACAGGCTGTGTGGAGGAAGTACCATGGACTCTATAGCTACAGGGTGATGGGGGTAGGGATGGGAACTGGGGAGGGAGACATGTGATACCCTCCACTGCAACAGTATGGCAGGGCACACACTGGGGAAATCATGGAGAGGCCCATGAGCCAAACACACATTTACAGAGCATGTATACATGAATATTGGCCATTTCAGGGATGCCATGTGCCTTTGTGGTGGGTATTTTGCAAACATTATTGGAGAAAGTAAAAACTTCTTTAGAGATATATTTGATTACAATTCTGTAACTAAACAGCAGGTTAAGGGACTCCTGTGATGAGTGCTGGGTGTTGTATGTAAGTGTTGAATCACTAAATTGAAACTAATATTACACTGTATGTTAACTGACTGGAATTTAAATAAAAACTTAAAAAAAAAAAGAAAAAAATAATTTGACTGTTAGAGCTTCCTTAGATTTGGAGTGGCCTTCCAGTTCAAACCTTGTAACTCCCTGAGCCTGGTGGTTTAATTTTCCTAGGTTCTCAGGAGGTCTAGCCAGGTGGCAAAATTTCTTATTTTCCATTTTCCTCCAATATGTATGAATGCAAGTGAAATGAGAAATTATTGTTCTTACCTCCAAAGTCCTATAACCTTGGTGTGGATGAAGCCTACCAAAGTAAGAAATATCCTTAAATTGTCAAACGCATCTCCTGGCAAACTAGGAGTCTGGTAGATGTTCTCTGTAGGTCAGGACTAATCTCTTCACATTGGAGGCTAGTCCTTTCCATGTATGGTCTGCTCTGCTTTTTTTTCTCTCTCTTGCTTCCCCATAGCTTCATACCCTCAGGCCTCTACAGCAAATTTATCCAGTAACCTGTCAAATCATCTCAATCTCATCCTTGAGAGGTCTCCTAGGCTGTGGTTTCCTGTTTATACTACTCATCAAATCATCCTAGTTAGGGTCTTCTGGAATGCCCAGAGTGTCACGGAATCATCGTGAATATACTAGCAACAAGTCACAGGGTCTTTCAGGCTTCATGTTTTCTGTATAAATAAATCCATGACTTTTCTTCATTTTCCACCACTTCCTTAAGAAATATACTTACTCTGTGTGTAAATGGAATTAGTGGGGGCATATGTGTTAATTTCTTTGGTTTTTGTGTATCTAATTGTTTTAACGCCACTTGGTTTAGTTGTGTTAAGAGTTGTCTTTGACTGTAAGGGCCTGGAGTTCAGGATGTGTGTTCTACTTGGCCTGAATATTGCTCAGCTAGGGCTATATGAGCTGGGTACTTTATAATGATGGGAGGAAGAACATTCTGCCTTTGGGTCTGACTTGCATTGTCCTAAAAGGCTGAAGTCCAGCCCCATAGATTTGTGGACATGTCTATTTTGGTCCAACACAATAGCTGGTTATCAAATCCCTTTCTACAGTCTATAGAATTTATACATCGGTTTATGTCTCTAACATTCAATTTTGGGTCTGTAAAATGGTATCATTCCACTACAAAACCCTGCATAAATGGTAATATTCTTCTGTTCTATCTGATGACAAAATCTGCCTCCATTGCCACTCAAGCATATTCAAAATGAGAAAGGAAATGCCTCTCTTTATATAATAAGGATTTTAGCTTGCATTTCAACACCATGGAAACTAGGCACTGGGATAGGATCTTTTCTGTCTAAATATATCCTTGGCTTTCAATTATATTTTCTATTTCACCAAAATGGCTTTTAAAATTCCTCCATGTTCACACCATTTTCCTTTATTTTGGGTTGGCAGGATCACCTTGAGCCCACCCCTCAACTTTCATCAGCAACTATTATCACTTTAAGAGAAGCATAAATTGGGGCAATCTGAGTACAAAGGAATCTGAGAAGCTATTCTGGTGCCACAGAAATGTGGAATAAGATTAAAGTGTGTCTCAGATTAGGGGTAGCCACTTTTAACTCCTTAGAAGTTAATTCTTTGAACTTCCATAGGAGATAGAATCCTGGAATAAAGGATAAAGACCTTCCTTTAAGGGTGGAGAATCAGGCCTTCCTCCAAGAAACACCAGCAAGATGGTGGAAGCACTGTGGTTAGATTGCCAGATACTTGTGACTTTGCGAAATTGTTTTTGTTCCTCTGGCTTTCCGTTTCCCTCTGAGTGAAGTGAAGTGTTTGTGTAGAGATTTTCTAAGATTCTTTCAAGCTCCACTTATTTGTCAACAAATATCTATGAGCACTCACTAAGTTCCAGGCACTAGGGATGAAGTGATAAACAAGGGAGATGGAGTCTCCAGCCTTCCAGAACTCAGATGTAATCTGAAAGATTGTCAATTACATTTAATAAGGATTTTAGCTTAATATTAGCCTTTGGAGCATCCCATCTTATTTCAAGTTGTGCCTCTTTTGTCCTTTTTCTACTTGTTGGTCTTCCTCAATCATTCCAGGAGAAATAAATCAAACACTTGTCTTATAAGATGTATTGAGAAAATGCCAAATATATCCTGTTGGTCAGAATTTGTTTTGATGAATTGTGGTTGATACCACCTGCATTCATGGGTATGATTTAGGGAGGGAGGACAGATATTATGACCACATTTGGGTCTTACTGCTGTGTCATAATTATATGGTTGTATGGATAAAATGTCGTTGAAAATAAAATGGTTGGAAAAAACCCTATCTTTAGAATCAGTTTGTTAGATTATTCCTACGTAGATAGATCTATTGCATTTAGGAGTGGGCTTATATTTTTGAGTGCCAATGTGTGTTATTTTTCTATGTTTAAACAAACAGCTATGCTTAAAGCTTAATGAAGTAGGAAAGGCATTCAGGAAGAGCTAGAGCCAACATCTTGTATATTTGAACCTGTCTGTTCTGCCAGTGACCCATAGAGTGAAGAGCTGTGTCAGCTAATCATTTAGTTGACCATTGCTGACAGACAAATACCTTGTGCTGAGCTTGGAGGGAATGTCACAAAAACATCAGAAGTCAACAAGGTGACATGATCTCTGTGGGGTCCTATACTTATTTTTCCCATTGCTTGGAGCTGAGCAATTACACATACAAATGCATCTTATCTTCAAATAATATACACATTTTAAGAGTTTAAAGTACTTTGTTTTCAGAAGGTGTTTTAAAAACTAGTTGGACACATATTTTTTTCAATGATGATAATTAGCTGATTAATAATATCATAGTCATCAAAAGAGATAGCATGTTTTCAAAATCATGCAACAATAGATGAGCCCTTACATGGTTTTAATTGGAACACCTAATAATTATAACCTTGTGGATGCAAGGGAAGACATGTGTTCAAATGTAAACACAAACACAGAAAACAAAACACAAATTTGTCAGCAGAAGCCTGACTGCTTATATGACTACTAAACCAGAAAACAGCTGTTTTATTTAATGCATTGTTTCAGGGGATATAGGACTGAAGTGAAATCATTGAAGTAGTGGTCCCCAACGTAGTAAAGTCCTATTATCCACCTATCCCATGACCTGCAAATTTTGAAAGATTTCTTCCCTATCCAATTGTTTTTTAATAATTATAGTGTTTCTATTTTAGTAAGCAAAGACAATTGTAGCTATCAGTTAACTATTGTGATGAATGTGAAACAATGGATATTCAACACTGAATTGCTATCATTTCTACCCAAACCAAACCAATTTGTTAGAGATATCTTAGACTCCCTTATGGTGACCAAGTATGTGATTTCCTTTAGACACTTAAAGTTCTTGAAAATGGCACATGAAACCCATTGCTACTTTTTAGGAAGTCCTAGAGTTTCAGAGATCTCTTACGAGGAAACTCAATGACGCATAAAAGTTATATGTGTGAATTTAGTTGTCTTTGATGAACTTAAAGTTGAGGAAGTTTTTATTGCAACTCCTTGTTCCAAATGCTTTTCTAAGAATGTGAAGAACCAAGCTATATTTTCTTAGCAGAAGCAAACAAACATATACATTGCAAGAAAAATTTGATGGGCTGTTTATGAGCTGAGTCTTTTGGTAATTATCAAAAGATGTATGGCTCAATAATGGGACTATTTATTGTTCTTGGCAGACCTGAGGGAGCACAATTTAAAATAGGCTGGGTTGTAAAGAGCAAAAGAAAGAACTAAAAACAAATGCTTTTCATAAAAATGTGAACTACCAATTACATTGTGATGTGGTTGATATTGAAAGATGTGGAGTAAGTTAGGAAGATATATTTTTCTCCTTAAATAACCTTTAAGGTTATTTATACTACTCTGAGAATTAATGTTTGCCTTTGGGAAGTGTGTGTGTGTGTGTGTGTGTGTGTGGTCCAACAGCTATCTACTGAACGGATTGGATATGTGATATCAAAAGAGAACTACTTGGAATACTTAGGCCCATTCTGAACTGCATTGTGATTTTTGAGCCTTAAAGCTACATCTGCACCCCTACCCCAACTCCACACTGTTTTTAAGGGTCAGATGTGTCCAGTGCTACCCAGTCTGCTTCCTCAAGTCCTGAGAATGTTCTTCTCTAGATTGAAGACCTCTGGTTCTGGGAATGTACTGCTGGGGGAAAGAGGAAAGATACTTGAGGTGAGATCCTCTCTAGAAGGTAAAAAGTATGGAAGGAAGGATATGCTAAGGATGGGAGGAAGTTCACATCACAGAGATGCTCTATGAGAGAGGCAAGGTTGTAAGTATGGGGGAACAGGGTTAGGAGCTAGGATGCATGTGACTATGAGAGTCCTCCTTCCACCATAAAGTGTTTTCTTGAATGGTCTATCCCTGAATGTGAGAAAAGTCATATAAAATTTTATGTCCATCAGTCAACCCTCTGCCCACTCCACTGCCCTGTGTTTTATTACTTTTAATTATCTCAACCATTCAGTTAAGTTTGATGTGTCTAAATATGCTTATGTGTTGGTGTTATGAATGACAATAAAGGTAAAGCAAAAAGACAAATGGTCTTCATTTCAAATCAATTAGTTGTGGAGGAGGATGATGTTTACTTCAAGGAGGATGGGCTGACCTTTGAACTTCACCTACACATTGCCTCCTACAGTGTTCCCCAAACAGTGTCTCAGACCATATTAATAGTTGTTCCACCCCAAGAAATTGTTCTATGGCCAAATAAGTTTGAGATATGTTGTATACCATAGGAAACCCACAGGAAATCCACATTAACAGGCTAAGAAAATCTGAGGAGTCCTATAGTAAAGACAATTATTTAACCTTGCTTAACTCAGTATTTCCCAATGGATTTGACTATAGACTCATTTTTTTCCATAGGACATATTTTTCATAAAACAAGATTAACATATGGAGAACACTACTGCATTTTCTTTCTTGAAATAATTTCTTCCTTTACTTCTATGACATCATACTCTTGGTTTTCCTTGTATCTTCCTGAGCCCTGTTTCTGCCTCCTTTGCTGGCTCATAGTCTTCTGCTTGGTCATTGGATATTAGATTTCCTCAAGGTTTGGCCCTAGGCCTTCTCCTCTTCCCATTCCTTATTCTCTCACCATGCCCATAGCTTTAACGAGTTTCATGGAGATGTCTCACAGATGTCTAGTTCCAATCTAGACCTCTTCTCTGGGCCTCAGCCATGTATATCCACCAGTTTATTTTGACATCTCTACTTGGATGTCCAACTCATGTTAAATCAAGATCATTGTCTTCCTGCCTTTGTCCCGTTTTCTTGCTTTCTTTCTTTTTTCAGCAAATGGCATTGCAATGCATTCTGTTATGCAACTCAGGAAACTGGAGTCATCTTTGACACTACACTACATCACACTGATTGAGTTGTATAGATGTTACTTCCTAAGAACCTTAAATTCATTCACTTCTCTACATCTCCATTTCTCCCTCTTTGGTCCATGTTACCAACTTTTCACACTTGGGATCTTTCAAAGGCTGATCTAGGCTTATAGCATCCACTCTTGCCCTCTCTAATCCATTATCCACAATACAGCCCAATTACTCTTAGAATAAGGACCAAATCCTCAAGTAAAAAAGACTGAGATCAGGCTTCTGTCTCTTGTTTTAGCCTCATTTTGCATTATACTTACCTGTAACCCTCTTTGCTTCTCTGGTTCTGATTTACTTTATAAACAAAAATTGAGATAGCATTCACTCTTTTTGGTATTTATCTTTATGGTATGTTACACCATAAAATTTGCTCTTTTAGAGTGTACAGTTTAGTCATTTTAGTATATTTTCAAGGTTGTGCAATGATCACCACTAATTCCAAACTATTTTCATCACCCCTAAAAGAAATCCATTAGTAGTCACTGTCCATTTCCTGATCCCCCAGTCCCTGGCAACCACTAATCTATATTCTTCCTCTATGGATTTGTCTATATTGGACATTTTGTGTAAGTGGAATCATGTAAATGGAATGTGGTCTTTTGTGTCTGGTTTTCTTTAACTTGGCATACTGATTTCAGGGTTCATGCAAGTTGTAGCATGTATTAGTACTTTACTCCTTTTTATTGCCAAATTGCATAGATATAGCACATTTTGTTTATCCATTCATCAGTTGGTGGACATTTGGATTGTTCCCACTTTTTGGCTATTAGGAATAATGCTTCCATGAACACTTACATACAAAATTGGTGTGAACATATTCTTTTGGGCATATTCCTAAGGATAGAATTCCTTGGTCATGTGGTAATTCTATGTTTAATTTTTGAGGATCTGCCAAATTGTTTTCAGAGTGGCTGTACTACTTTACATTCCCATCAGCAATGTATGAAGGTTCTAGTTTCTTCACATCTTTGCTAACTTGCTATTGTCCATCTTTTTTATTAAAGCCATATTAATAGTTAAGTAGTATCTCATTGTGGGTTTGATTTGCATTTCCCTAGTGATTAATGCAGTTCCTGGTTTATTTTTAATTTTTGAAATGCATCGTATTTCCTATTGCCACAGGGTCTTTGCATGTACAGTTCCCTTTCCCCTAATCCTTTCACTTTTAACTTGACTCTACCTTCTGCTCTCTTTATACGGACGATTATCGTTTCCTTAAAGAAGTATTCTTTAATATCTCTAGGTCAAATCTGTTGACTCTAAGCTTTCATTGGGTTGCATAATTCTCACTCATAACACCATAATTGTAACTCCATATTTATTTGTGTGATTTTTTGATTAGTGCCTCCTCTGTCAGCAGATTACGTTTCATGAAGGTAGGAAACCTGTTTATATTACTTCCCATTGTATTCTCAGCACAGACAAGGCCTGACACATAGTAGTTAGTCAAATATTTTCTGAATGAATGAAAGAATAAATAGATTGCTCCTGGATTAAAGAAATAACTTTAATAAGTAAAGGCATTCAGTACTACTATGTATTCCTGTGGGATTTCTCAGAAGACAGCTTGGGGTCACAAATCCTCTCTCTATATGAATAATTATATACTTTGGTGAGTTAGAAAAGATAAATGGGAGGAGAAATTCAGGGCAGAGAGCAATATCTGTAGGGATGAAGGATAGACACTTTTCATCAGATTACTTTTGCGTACCCTCACGAATTAAAAAGTGATGGATTTTTATGATTTTGGACAGCTTGTAGAAATCAACTCAATTGTCTTTTAAACTAATTTCCTCATGAATTAATTTCCTTCAAATTATTAAAATGAAAATTCAGTTTTCTTGCAGTGCACTGGCCTTTCTTTGACTAGTCACTTTTACATTGGCATATAGGCACTATTTGCCATGCTTTAGACTTCTAAAAGAAAGTAAAATGGAAGAACTCTAGCAACTTTTATCCACTGACATGAGTTATCTCCATTGGTCATTTCTGTCTGAAACCCAAGATTCTTATTCATTTTAGTTGCATGCTTTTGCTAAGCATTAGATGACATTTACTTATACAAATGAAAGCTAGAATTTCAGGAAAATCTATTCTAACATCCTCCAACATTTATCATTTCAAGTGACCCACACTAAAGAGCAGCATGCATACCCTTGTACTCTGACACTCAATGGGGATATCAGCTAGCAGGTAGGACCCTTTGCTCAAATGCAATGCATATAGCAAAGGAAGATAGTAACCAGTACTCCATATCCATCAACAAACAATAACATCCTGAAGCATAATGACTATGACCATGGTAGCCCCCACCTCACCTGTAGTCAAGTGTAGCCTTGGGTAATAAAGATGGAAAACAGCAATACTAAAGAAAACATGCCTGTAAAGGGGGCTTTTACTAAATTGCTGAAGGTGTCAAACTTCTTTTCCTTCTCCTTGTTAGTAAACTCTTCATGGTTGAAGGAATGGAGGCCTAATGACAGGAGATGGACACGCCACAGACAGAAGTGGCCCTCAGACCCTGGCGGTCACTGTGTGACGGTGTGTGTGAAGGAATGTACATCCTTTTTACGTCTTTGTTCCAGTGGACATGGTCCACTGGCAAATCCTGTTGCACTAAGATCGGAGGCTGCAGATAACCCAAACATAATCCAGACATGTGGACATTGTTCCTGTGACATAGCGTTACGATTCCAAAGTGCACCAGCCCTCTCAAAAAACAAACAAGACTGGTTTCTTCCTGCATAGAACTCTAGATCTATGTCTCTCTCTTTCTCAATCTCTAATGCTTTTTCTGTCCTTGTTGCTGACAGTCTCTTTCTCTTTGTCTTTCTCTCTTCTCGTGTTTTCATCAATTAAATACTTAAACTTATAGGTGTGTTATGTATATATATTTCCTAGACATTGTGTGTACATTGCCCATAGACACAGTTGGCTACTTAATATACATAAAACATGTAAGATGTAAGATACATATACATATTCAAAATATTTATAACCCCCAAGTAAAAAGGAAACTCTCAATCTGTCATCAAATGGGCAAACATAAATTACTGTATTTACCTTTTATAGGAGAAGACAATACTAGTTTTATCAGAAATAGTGTAAGGATGAATTGGAGTTTATAAATGCTTGTCCAAATAGACTCGATGCCCTTACCTGGGCTTCCCTGCCCATGGGCTCAGCCAATGTCACTCTATAAACAACTTGGGTTCTTGTATCAGCTCTTGGGTTCTCCCTGGACTCTACCTTTGGAAACTTTTCCTTAGTAGTCTTATTATTTATTGTTAATTTTGCACTGTAGATTCTGCCTGTTCTGTACCCACTTACCTGGACCTGGCTCTTTTTATCTGCCTTGCCTTCCAGATCTGTCTTTCCTTGGGTACTGACTCTAATGTCCTGAAGCCACAGAAAGGCAATGTCAGGCAGTTATTCCTAGAAACCCTGAAATTTATAAGGACCTACTCTGTCCTTCAGTGGCAGCAGATTTGGGAGGAACATAGAGCCCTTCTTGGGTGGCTTCAGAAGGTATAGCTGAGGCTCAGTGCCTGGGTTCTCAGGACCAGGTGCCTCAGCTCTAGGGCTCAGCTCTAGAGGCCACAGAGGGACATGCCACGCTGGCAGTGAGTCTCATGCCTCCTGCTCATGATGAACCAAGAGAGTTCATATTCTAGTGCATAGCCTGGAACACTTGGTCCTACTGGCATTTCTGCTGCCCCAATCCTGTAGCAGCTGCACTGGAAACAATTTACCTGAAACTCAAAGACATTGCTTTATCTTGCAGGTGCAATTTATCAGGAAAAATGGAACATATAGACATATGGTCCCAAGGGAGTTATATGGTTTGCCTTATATTTGGTGAAAGAAGCTCAGAGTTATATAGAACTTTCCTCCAGATGAGTGAGCCTCCTTTAGAGGACTTCCTGAACCTTTTAGCATCATCAAAGCATAAATTTGGGGCTGTAGTTGGTGTAAGTTGGCCTCCATGTTATGATGGTTTTGCCTAGAGATGGGAAAATGGCGAGCTATATCATGAATGATCAAGTCTTAGGACTTAGTTGTAGGAAGAACTAAGGGGAATTTTTTTTTTTTTTAAATAAACTGGAATGAGTCCTTCTTCCACTTTTCTAATCTCTGACCAACCCCTCTACATTGACCGAAACTTGTGAGGTAGGGGATGTTCTCACCAAGATTGCATTCATGTCCCTGTACTGCCAAGGCCTGGCTCCCATCTTTGTCCAGCCTAGTTTGGAGGGCAGGTTCTGGATTTAGACTGAATAAACTCAAGTCCTACCTCCAGTGTTTACTCATTGTATGTGCTTATGCAAGTCACTTTACTTCCATGCCTCAGTTTCTACATCTATAAAATGGTAGCAAAAACATTAGGTACTACAGGGGATAGAGCAGTGCCTGGAACATGGAAAGCCTAAAAATATTAGCTCTTGCTATGCTCATTGTCATCATGACAAGTCTGCCTCATGGATTACTCAGGGTCCTAGTGTGTGACATGATTTTCACTGGTCCAGACCCTCACAATCTTTCTATCTTGTATAAATGACACTGACAGTTGAATAAAACTGCCACTGGGAGTTCTAAGAGGACCCACCTTGATATACATCTACAGACCTACATTGGCACAAGAAGGAAATTCTCACTAAATAAGACTGAACTATTAGAACATCTGAGTTTAGAACAATTATGGCATTTGCCTGTGCTCCCTCTGGGCACCTCCACACTATTCCTGCAGTGTCCTCAGGGCCCTGCAGTTAGCCAGTATCTGATATATTTTATGGACCTTCAGTTTGCTTGCTGGCCTGCCAAAGCCAAGACCTGATGCATGCTCTATAGCACTGGGAGCTTCAGAACACCATCTGAGAACAAAAGTATGCCTGACTCCTCTGCATATACACCAAGTAAATATACACCAAGAAGCCGAAAGACAACTTCTGGGGCCTTTCAGGTAGATGGTGACCACTAGAAATTGTCCTCATCTTTCATTGCCTTCAAATGGAGCATTATTTGAACCAGCAGGACCATATTTCCACCTGTGTCCTTGTGACTTGTCCCAGCAACCTCGCACAGGGTATGAAAAGTGTTGTATAGAAAATGTTGAACTTACAATAATACCAGAATCAGCTGCTGTATCTATCCACTAGAAGATGGTAACCAAAGGCAGCTGTCACGGAAACCCACTTTCCACGTTTGAAGAACTTCAACTTACCACCAATTAAATCTGATGATCTCTTTGATCTATGAGTTAATGCCAGGAAGGAAACTGAATGGATAGTGCACCTGATATTTTATCAGTGTGATTTTTGCTTGTTTGAACCCAGATGTTTCAGACTCCAAAGCCTAAAACTCTCTGTTACACCTCACTTTCTGAGGATACAGCTGATTCCCACCTCAAAGAGAAGCACCTCCTAAAAGAACATAAGAGATAATTTAACTTATACCTGTACGACATTTGAGTGGGCCTTGGCAAGTAGGTGGAATGCAGTCATGAGGAAATGGGACAAGGATAGAACAACTCAGGCAGAAAGAACAGAGTGAAGACAGACTGAGGTGGGACACTGAAAAGCATGTCTGGGGAACATATGTGTGAGTGGGGCATGGGCCCACGAGAAGGAGCTACACTGCCTCCCTGAGACGTCAGGTGTGTCTGTGTAGTGTGTGAACTAGAACAAAGACTGGGAATAAAATACCCATATGCTAATGGTGATTGTGCTTTACAGATGGATTATAGGTATTTTTTGTCTTCTTTTCTCTAATTTTTCTGTGTCATCTACATGTCCTCTGGCCTTGCCTGTGAATTAGTCCTCTGTGTCTCACAGTGCCTTTGTGTCATTGCCGCTACTCTCCTCCGGGTCGCCTCATGACCCCTCTGTGCTACTGACATCATTGGCCTACAAGCCAGGCTTTTGTATGCTCTGACCAGGCTCCCGCTCCAGAACTGCGCTGCATCATATTCCTTAGGCCTCAGCCAACCCAGGAACCCTGCTTCCTGTGACATTCTCCTCATTGTTTGGGCCCCCATCAGCCCCTCACATACTTTTCCCCCTCTTGCCACCACATCGCCTGCTATCTGGCCATTGCCACCAGCTCCATGTATTCTCTTTGGAGTAATCCCAGACCTAGATGTTTGGGGCCCGAGGTAATATAGCTCTGTCAAGTGTTACCCATGGTCATCTCCCCCCAGGGCTTGTACTCACCATTAGGGCGGCTGAATTGGGTGGTTTCAGTGTCTACCATGTGCCTGGCTGCTCTTCTAGGTGCTGGGGCACATGACCACAGGAGAATCCAAGTCTCACTCTCACAGAGCTCACCTGGTAGTGAAGGAGACTGCCCACAAACCAGGTCAACCAACCAACAAAAATGATGTAATTTCAGACAGTTCTAAGTGCTGTGAAGTACATAAGGAAGGCTTTGAAAGTTGATGGGCAAAGCAAATACTGGTGAGGGGAGGGATGTCAGCTTCATACTCCCAATCTCTACCCGAAGGGAACTTCTTTGATAAAAATATAATGAAAAAAGTTTTTATATTGCAATTAGTAGTTTATCAGGTCATCTTTGTGGAATCGAAGGTGGAAGTGTTGCAAATATTTATTCTACTCTTATGTAAGTACCCTTCTTGAGAAAATTTACTGTCAGTTCCTTACAGGTTATGATCCAGCAACTTAGACGCAGACATATATATTATAAAGTTATTGCCTCGGAATCATTTTAAAAGCTAATTTTCTGCTGGAATTCTAGATGCACAGTATCACTCCCAAAGCTGAGCTGAGTGCTTTGCGGTCCTGGCTCATTACTGTGCGTTCCCCTTCGTGTTAATGATTGTGCTAATTGTCTGCAGGTATCTTTATTTCTCCTTTTAAGCAACAGAGGTTTCTTCTGGCTTAATTCCTATTAGGGTATTTACCTGTTCTCCATGCAAATTCTCCCTGCAACTGGAAGTATTCAAATAAATTTTGCCTCAGTTTAAGATTGTGCTGCTAAGATAATATTTAGATTGGGGAGATAGTTTTTGCTACCTGTTGTTTTGCATTTTTGTGCAGGAGGGGAACAAACATAGTTTCAAGATGATTTGTATTTATTTATTTATTTATTTTTAAAAGATTTTATTTATTTATTTGACAGAGAGAAACACAGCGAGAGAGGGAACACAAGCAGGGGGAGTGGGAGAGGGAGAAGCAGGCTCTTCACTGAGCAGGGAGCCCAATGCGGGGCTCGATCTCAGGATCCTGGGATCGTGACCTGAGCCGAAGGCAGACACTTAACGACTGAGCCACCCAGGCTCCCCAAGATGATTTGTATTTAAACTTAAAAAAACACAATAGTATGATGATGATGATAATGAGAAATATTGGTACAGTGCTTTTTAGTTAGAAACTTCCAAACAAAAAGTACAATTCAAAGGTTTGTCCTATGACATATACATCCCCTCCATCACTGATAGAGTTATCTATAAACATTTCTCCTTCAAATTGCATTTTCTTTTTTTAAAGACTTTATTTATTTGAGAGAGGGAGAGAGTAAGAGAAAAAGAGAGAGCACAAGCTGGGGGAAGGGGTCGATGGGGGGGGGGCAGGTAAAGGCAGAGCAGGGAGCCCAATGTGGGACTCGATCCCAAGATGCTGGGATCATGACCTGAGCCGAAGGCAGACGCTTAACCAACTGAGCCACCCACGTGCCCCAAATTGCATTTTCTTAACATGGGTTGTGTGTAATGGGATTATAATCAATTTAGGGCCATACTTTAAAAAAATTGAAGTAAAGTTTATATTCAGTTAACTACACAGGTCTTAAGTATAATATTCAATGAATTTTGATAAATATATTCACCTAGGTAAGCACCACCCCAATCAAGATATAGAACATTTCCATCATTCCAGGAAGTTCCCTCATGTAGGGGGCATAGTTTGAAGTATGCAGTGTTTTATTATAAAAACAATTGCGGTCAGAAATCTGCATGCCAATAAGCTTAAAAGATAGGCACCACTAATATACTTCACCAGCTTCTTGAGGTGCCTGGGTGGATCAGTGGGTTAAACATTGGTCTCTTGATTTCGGCTCAGGTCCTGATCTCAGGGTTGTGAGCCTGGCATCGGGCTCCAGGCTGGGCCATGGAGCCTGCTCAAGATTCTCTCTCTCCCTCTTCCTCTGCCCTGCCCCACCACTCTCTCCTAGCCTGCCTCTCTCTCTCTCTCAAATAAATAAATAAATGAATAAATAAATAAATAAATAAATAAATAAATAAATAAATAAAAATAAAATGAAGATCCATAAAAAATATATTTTACCGGCTTCTTAACCAAACAACTAATTTTCTTTAACATTTGCTGGCAGTTTAATATTGTCCATTGCTCATGGGCTTATCAGCAGTGCCAAACTCATTTGGGAAAAACTTTACTCCTGAGGTCGCAAAAGCTTGCTGATTAATTTAACAATGAGCTAATTATAATAACTTCTTATAATTAGGTCCAAGGCAGGAGGTTTTGTTTCATTTGCATCAGATGTGTCCATCATTGGTATCTTTTGGGCCCAGAAAGCAATATCCATTTTTCTGTTGAAGTGGACCAGTGCCACACGAGGGGACATGGGCTGAAGGAAGAACTGCATGGATTTTATTTTTAGTCATTCAACAGATGAAACCCTTACTATGTGCCAGGAACTGTTAACTATTGGGGTTGCAGCATTGATCAAAATAAAAAAAAAATCCCTCTTTTCAATGGGACTAAAACCATCCCCCCCAAAACAAAAACCTCCTATTTTATTCTTTGGAATCTATCTCACCCTCAGGGAAGGAGGGGTGATGGGAATTAGCTTCTTTGGAGTGTTTTAAGCAGAGGAGTAACATAACCCTATTTATGCTTTGAAAGGGTCACTCTGTGCAGGGCAGGTTGTAGGGGGCAAGAGCAGAAGAAGGGAGACTAGGCAGCATCAGGTGTGGGATGGCAGCTGGGACTAGAAGAAGAGTTGTGGAAGTGATGAGAGTCGTGGAAATAAGCAGCCTATGGGTCTATGTTGCCTTTCTGCTTTCACCACCATGAGAGCAACGGCCATTGGTAATGATAAACATTATCTTGTTTGACCAATTACAGCATCACTTCCTGGAAGGAAGTGTCCTCCTTTTATACTTGTTGGGTATTATAATTATTACTCATTTATTTGTTTACATTCTTAAAGTAAAACAAACTGATTCCTTAAGTGTTACAAATGTCACAGACCTTAAAGAGAGAGAATTATCAGCATACAAATTAAGATAAACTAGGCTGGGGAAGGTATTTTCTTCCTATGTAGGAGGCCCCATTTTAGGTGCTTTGTATTTGCTGTGAGTTTGAGTTTCAAGGCCCACAAAAACACAAAAATATAGATTTCTTGATTTTCCTATAAGTGAACTCAAATTTTATCTTAAGTTTTCATTTTTTTCCTGCTGTAAACATCTTACTCCAGTTACATTTATATTAATTCAGTCCCTTGAGTGATTATATTAGTCATTCCATTTAAACCCACACAAATCTGGACTTTCCTTCTCTTCCTCTCCTTCATCTTGGTATTGATCCTCAGGGTGGCAGGGATTTGTAAATATGCTACTGGAGATGTGGAGGCGAGGCCGGCCTATCTTTCTTGATCCTGATCTGGTGAGATCTTGTGCCATCTTCCGTGAGCTAGAGCCGGTTCGTTTGGTCTTTGGGCATGTCCTTCTCCACACTGGCCATCTCCTGAGAAATAACTGTATTCTCAGTCACTCCCCTGAGGGAGCGTACATACTATATCCTTCCTGCAGTGTCTCCTCATTCAGCCTTGAGAGCCCTTACAGGGCTACCAGTAGCCTCTCTCGGAGCAAGTGGGATTCAAGTCCCGTCTTCAGGGATCCTCAAACCAGAAATGTTCTATCATGCTTCTCCTCCAGCAGTGCCTCTCCTGACTGGGACTTGACCTAAGGGTACAGGATGTTGGCCTCTAGGTCAGCACCTAACTTGTTCTCTTCACTTCTCTCTGCTTGCTGACAGCTCTTATTTCTGAAGGGCTTGGTGGCAGGAGTAGAAGAACTGGAAGAGGGAGCCACTCAGCTTGTAGTCTTCCCAAATCTATTGCTTTTTAGGAGCTGGGCCTTTGGAAAAATAAAATCAAGAATTTACTTATTTTCTGTGCCCTAGGCAGTGAGAAATGGGAGGCTGCAGTAGAGGCTGGGGTACAGTATAAGCCAGGGTCTCATTTGAAGAGTTGGGTAGAAAAGTGTAGGAGTGGAAAGCCGACTGGCAAGCGATGCGTGTGCTGACATTTCATATTTTGCCTATCACATGATGATTTCATTTGCTCTTTATATGGGTTCTATGAGTTTCATCTTCTTATTGCCGCTTTTTAAATGAAAATAGTTAAGAGAAGTCATAAAAAATCATCCAAGTTTGTACAGATAGTGTGTGTTGGAGAACCAGAAATCAAAACCAGATCTGTTCTGACAGCAAAGCTCATGTTTTGTTCATTATAGCTCATAATCAAACTCATATACTAACATTTTCCTTCCATGTGAATGACCTGAAGCATTCCGGGGAAAGCAATGAATGGGCATGGACTATGGATAGGAACTATTGAGGGCACCTACCTGGTCAGTAGGTGTAATATCTCTCTTTCTCTTCAAATTTCAGCCTTCAACCAGTAAGTATTGAATGGCCATGGTGGGGTGTAGGGATACAATAATGAACAAGCTAGTTCTTGACCTTACAGAAGTTAGACCTAGGGAGAGGTGAGAGACACGTTAAAAGGTACTTAAAACCCAGCACAGTGAAGTGCCGCTAATGAAGTGAAACAGCTTACTCTGAGACACCTAGAAGGGACGCTAGTTCTGCCCTGGGGGATCCACAAAAATTTCCTGGAAAGGATGGGATTTAAAGCACAGTCCATAGAAGAAGCGATGAGATGTGCAGTACTAGAGGATAGAATGGGATAGCCCACAGCAAACTTTCCAGATCTTTTTGTAAGTGATGTTCTCCTCTTCCTCCTTTAAAGCAGGGTGAACTGAGCTCCAGTTGAGGCACAGACATCCATTCTTGGGCCCACCCTCTAAGGTAATGCAGACCTTTTCTGTAACCAAAGGTTGGCTGTTTCTTGTGCCTACGCTAACCACCGCCCAACGAACACCACATCCTCTGCAGCCAAGGCTACCATGACTTTTTACTGATTACCTCTGAAAAGGCATCCACTGTTTGGTATATGGCCTGCTCACCTTCTAGTCAGTGGGGTTCTTCTCATTGGCTTTGCCTCCCCTCTGGCCTGAACGAGGCTGCATGTGGGAGATAATCGCCATCAGGACAATCAAACACTGCAGAGATACAGCGGAAAGAGGCAGAGCAAACTACACCACTTCTTCCTCCCTGGACTCTGAGGACCTCGGAAGAGCTGAGGGGAGGGTGCTGTTGGAGCCTGCATATTCTTGCTTGAACAGGTGGTGTTGAAAAGAAAAGAAATGTGGTTATTTTTGAAATCAGGCCTTTCCTCTCCATCCTTGCCCTGCTGCAGGCTTCCATTCCGAAACTCGTTTTCTTCCTCAGACGTTTCAGCTTCTGAATTTATTTCATACAAAGAAGCATGACATATGTTTTCTTTCTTATATGTTTTTTAAGGTGACAGTGAGTTTCCCCAATTCCCAGCACTTTCTGCTGGTTGCTTCCGCAGGGGAACACAGAACATACTTCTGGCAGCCGCGGCTGCTAGCATGAAGCCCAAGGGCTCGTGGCAGGATTGGGATGCTTGCCCTTGAATTGCTCTGCTGGAGCATCTTTCCCTGATGTGCAGGCTTTTATGCTTCTGGGGACAGTGGAGTCCCTGGGACCTGGGGAGGAAGAGTGTCATCCAGTGGTCTGCATGCTGGGCATGGCTTCAGGGAGGCAAGGATGTGGTGCTGCCTCTGGGAAGGGATCCTGGAGCGAGTCCTTTCCTCTTTGGCTGTTTCTGATCATGGGAGTTTGAGCCAGCCACCATGACTTTGTCGTCTTCAGAAATGTGGTGGGGAATCCGTGCCCTCCACCCTCCCACCTGTACATATTCCTGAGGTTATACTTTAAGAGATGTACCTTAAGAAAATCCCAAACAGGGGCACTTGGGTGGCTCAGTTGGTTGAGCATCCAACTCTTGATTTTGGCTCAGGTCATGATTTCAGGGTCATGAGATCGAGCTCCATGTTGGGCTCTGCACTCAGCGGCGAGTCTGCTTGAGGATTCTCTCCCTCTCCCTCTGTCCCTCCCCCTGCTTGTGCATGCTCTCTTTCTCTCTCTCAAATAAATAAGTAAATCTTTAAAAAAAAGAAAAGAAAAGAAAATCCCAAACAGAAAATCAGGATTTGTGAAATGATGGTGGGGAGGAGGAGTTGAATATTCATGCTATCACATTGTTCCTTTACATAACAACATCTAGATCATGATTTAATTTAAAAAACGAATGTGACATATACATCTTTATTGGCACATACATGTAGTTGACAGGAGAAGGGAGACGCAGAATTTGTTGAGGGACCTTTGTCCCCTGCTACTCATTGAGTCTTCACAACAACTCTGTATTATAGATAGTATTATTCCTACTTTTGAGGTGAAGAAATTGAGTCAGAGAGGTGACATAATTAGCAAATTAAGTAGCTTCTCATTGGCTAAGCTGAGATTCCAACCCAAGGCCAGGGCAGGTGGTGTGAGCCTCCTTAGGGCCTCTTCGTGAGCCAATACCCCAAGGTTTGAAACTGGGCTTCCCTGCTAATGCCCTCAGCAGTCCCTTCCCTACTCAGAGTCTGATTCTCAGGATAATCTTGTCTTTCTGGCTTCACAAGGTTGTTGTGATAGCCATGATCACCAGACAACTTGGGCAAGTGCTTCGTAAATGACAACACATTAGAGAAATATTAGAAGGAGTTATTATTACTTCATTGCCGCTGAGTGAGGCACACCTGTTGATGAATAACTGAACTATTTAGCTGAGGGAATTGCTGTGTAGTTTTGTCCGCTATAGCAGAATACTGGCAGAGACACATTCTTCATGCGGGTTTGTTTGTTTCATACTGAAGCCAAGTGCAGGTCGTCTGTGGACGAGGGTGTGCGGGAGTAATCCTTAAGAGCAAGCCTGCTGGAGACATACTGCCTGCCTCTGCCACTTACCAGCTCTGTGACTTTGGGCAAGTGACTTAACTTCTCTGCGTCCCAGCTTTCCAATCAATAAAATGAGACCAAGCATAGTATTTATCTCGTATGATTATTTTGAAGATTAAATGAGTCAGTTCCTGCACAGCTCTTAGCACAATGCCTGGAACATAGGACGTGCTGTCGTAGTGCTAGCTGGCACTATCCTGCTAGTTGATTTTGACCAGCCTTGGTAGGGTTTGCAGGAGCCACACTGGTGGCAATGGTCAGCTCTGTGGTAGAGTGCCACGATGGCGAAAGCTGGAGATAGGGGGCCTTCTCTACAGATAGCATTCCTTATGGCTCACAAAGAAATGGCTTCTGTGACTGATATTTCCCATGTGGAACAAGTGCTATGTCAGGCCTTGTAAGAAGCTAAGTGAGAGCCTGTCAGATCTGCTTCACCTCTTCAACCTCATCTCATGCTATATGGTCCCATAACTCCACTTCCACCTACACTGGGCCCTTTTAGGTCTTAGGATGTGACATGCTCTCTTCCCTCTCAAATGCACGATTCCTTCTACTTGGGATGCTCTTTCTTTGCCACCATAGCCCCAGGCCCACCAGTCAGCTGGCTCACATCTGTCCACATATCCCTCAGGTCTCAGTTTAGTTGTCATTTCCTGGGGAGGTTTGTCCTGATGCCCTTAAGACTATTTTGGAAAACATTGTTAAAATGCAGTACAGTCTCTAATGATTGAAATAAAAACCATTACCCTAAAAACTCTGTAATGGCACTTGCTTAACCAATTGTACGTTTGTTGTGTGTAAACAATATGCTATTTTTTTTGTATATAAACTGAAACTAATTTATGCATTATATTCTTTGTTTTTTCAAGGTAGTTTACTCATTTTCTGAATTATACAAATTTCTTTTTTTTCTTCCTTTTCTCTTTTTGGCTACTTATTCCCTTGTGCCAGCTCTTGACAAAATCAAGATTGACTTTCTTTTTTTTTTTTTTAAGAAACAATGAGTTGAAACTTTCATGCCATTGAAAAATCTAGAAAATGTCAAATAACTTCTACTTTTCTTTTAAAAATTTTTCTGAAACAGTTTTGTCCAACATTTAGATATTGCTCACTGATTTTAGCCCTCTCATTTTGTAAACAAAAACAATAGAAAAAAGACAGAAAGATTTATGCTTCAGCCTAATAGTGTTACCTGTGAGAGGTAGGTGAAAGTGAATTTTATTTTACTCCTTTTGCTTCCAGTGAATTCTCTAAATTTTCTACAACTAACACACTTTGGAATAATAAAAAAATTATTAAAATTTTATAAAGAAAACAAGAACAACTTCAATGTTCTCTGAATTCAACAAGATTCAATAAGTAATGCATGTTGGGAAGAAGGAGAATTAAAAAAAAAGGAGACCGTTTCCTGTCTGCAAGGAGATGGACATCCAGAAGATGTTTCCTTTTTGAACATTTTTTCTTTCTTTCCTTTTTTCACTTACCATACCTGCCTTCTTGACCATTGTCTCAGTCCCTCTTTTCCGGTTATACCTCCTTCAGATGAGACTGTTTCCCTTCTCCTTTCATGCCTCCCTCACCAGTGTTTTTTCTCCGTATTCCACTCACCAATGGTGGACATGGAAAGCACATGACATTGAATTTTGAGATATTCAGGAATTTCTTTTTAGTTAGTGCTTAGAAATTTTCCTAAACAAAACTCTTCATAAGCATCAAAATGGAATTTTAAACGTGTGTGCATTTTTAAAAAATTCTATATTGTGAGCAATATAGAAGAGAAATTAGCTATTTGGAATTGTGTTTCTGAAGATCATTGGTTAGATTTCCTGTCACAGGC
This sequence comes from Mirounga leonina, assembly GCF_011800145.1. Taxonomy (NCBI): domain Eukaryota; kingdom Metazoa; phylum Chordata; class Mammalia; order Carnivora; family Phocidae; genus Mirounga; species Mirounga leonina. The sequence goes on along the minus strand of NW_023270268.1, from coordinate 72,997,120 downwards.
CCAAAGGGACCTCTTCCTTACCATACATTTAATGATATCTACCTCTCTCTTGCTGGACATAACAGCTGTGACTCTTACATAGTCTTACCAAGATCTGTCTGGGGGCGCCTGGGTGGCTCAGTTGGTTAAGCGACTGCCTTCGGCTCAGGTCATGATCCTAGAGTCTCGGGATCGAGTCCTGCATCGGGCTCCCTGCTCGGCAGGGAGTCTGCTTCTCCCTCTGCCCCTCCCCCCTCTCATGTGCTCTCTCTCATTCTTTCTCTCTCAAATAAATAAATAAAATCTTTAAAAAAACAAAACAAAACAAAACAAGATCTGTCTGGGCCTTTCTCAGAATGATACATTTTACATTTCAGCAAATAAAATACACATGGCTTATGAGGTCCTTACAAGAAGTCTCTGTGCAAAAATTGTGCCAGCTTCTTTTTTAATGCTACAGCTAAAGACCAGAAGAGGGTCTGCCTACTGTACTCATGTCAAATGAGTAATCATGCTATGATTGAACTTCCCCTCTGCCAAGTGTTTCTAAGAGAGACTGGAAGGAGGTCACAGTGTCCCCACCCTCTGAAGCAAACACCCTTGGTATGAAATTCATTGTGTCTGCCCCACAAAAAAATGGGGATCCACATCTGTATGGATAGTTGATTTAAAAAAAAGTTGAAACCAGTATTGTAGGTGCAGCATAGTATTTGTTGTTTTAACTGGCATTTCTTGTGAGTCTGAACATTTTTTCCATATGTTTATTGGCTTTTTATACATATAGATATAGATATGTATATCTATCTGTATCTTATTTTGAATATTTTCTATTCATGCCTTTTGCATTCTTTTCTATGTCTATGATTGTCTCTATATTGATTTAGATGAACTTTTCATATATTAAACACTATCTTTTTGTCCCATGTTTTAAACCTTATCATTTTCCACTGTATTTGCCTTTTAGTTTTGTTTCCTATATGAACATTAAAAATGTGTGAATATTGCAATCTTTCCCTTTCAAAATGTATTTTTATATTACTTCTTTATTATCCTTGTTTCCAACACATGAGAGTGAGAGAGCGAGAGAGAGAGAGAATCCAGTGTTTTCAGGGAGTCAATAATCAACCTCTAAGTGTTACTGAATCTGAGAGTTAGGAAATAATTATGTTCCATTTACTTTTTTAGAAAAAGGAGGAGGGGAGGAAACATAAATTGGAATTAATTCTGAAGTTAAGTGGCTCTGGCTATACTTCCCCCACTTTCCCGTGTCAGAATGGAAAGGAACCTCCAGTGTCAGAAGTTATCTCTTTCAGCCCCCCACCCCTCACCCAAGCAGGAATCCTGCTCATACTATTGCCACCATCCCCTTGACAACTGCCAGGATAGCTCAGTCTACTACTATAGCTCTGGATGTCAGCAGGAACCACCTTTCCTATGTTCTTTTTTTTTTTTTTTTTAAAGATTTTATTTATTTATTTGAAAGAGAGAGAGAGAGCACAAGGAGGGGAAGCTGCAGGCAGAGGGAGAGGGAGAGAGGAAGAAGCAGGCTCCTTGCTGAGCGGGGAAGCCCAATGAGGGACTCGATTTCAGGGCCCTGAGATCATGACCTGAGCTGAAGGCAGACGCTTAACGACTGAGCCACCCAGGCGCCCCTACCTTTCCTGTGTTCTGCTGAAACTTGCCTGCCTGTAAGTTCCACATGCCAGGCCTAGCTCTGCCCATCAGAGCCACAGAGACAGAGTTGGTCTAGCTAGAAAAGCTTCAACGACTCAGAGGAAGCTGACATTTCTTTTCCAGGACAAACTCCCTAAAATCTTTTCTCTCTTCCTCCTCCCACATGGAGTTGAGACTCACCACGGGTCTGTTTGCCATCTCCTGGACACATCCCAGTGTCTGCCTCTTCTCTTGTATGGGCCCAGCACTGAGCCCCGAATTCTGTGTGCACCTGATGGGGCAGAACCAGCACAAATATGGCATGCTCAAATCCTTCTGTCTGCCGTGACCCGTGCCCACTCAGTCTCCCTTTGCTGCTTTTCACTTTCTCAGCCACCGCCTCTGTGGCGGCCTGGGGCACCTGGACGTGTCTTTACTCCATTCCACCCTTATATGGACGCTTGATTTTGTTTTTGTTTGTTGGGCTTGCTATTGCTGACAAAACCCTGGTAAACCTCTTACATAGCTGCTTGGCAAGAGCTGGCTAGAGACTGTTTATTTATGTTCACTTCCCTTTCCTCCTACTTTTAAAGACTTTATTCATTTGAGGGGAGGAGGGGCAGAGGGAGAGAAATGCAGGCAGACTCCCCGCCGAGCATGGAGCCCACACAGAGCTCCATCCCATGACCCCAGGATCATGACCTGAGCTAAAAATCAAGAGTCGGACGCTTAACCGACTGAGCCACCCAGGTGCTCCCCTTTCTCCTAGTTTTAAAGCCCCTGCCTTTTGCTGATGATGGCAGTAGTTTTCAACCTCTGTCTGTGGGTCAATGTTTTGATTCTGGATCTCGGCCTTGCTAGCCTGTTCCACCAGGGCTCAGGCCTGCTGTTCAAGGACCTCCCACTGAGACTTGGCGGTTGGAGAGGGCAGGGCAGGGCAGGGCTGGGGCAAAGTGAAGGTGGGGCTTGTAGAGCTGGGTGGGGCTAGGCGGCATGGGAGACTGACTTGTTTCTCTGCCTCAGCTGGGCCTGGAAATGGCAGGGGGGGGGTGTTGGACTTAACTGAGTCATCGTCCTGGCTAAGCAGCTGGACAATCCCGGGCAGGTCATGGCTCATCTCACAGAGGATGGCTCTGGAAAGCAGTGCCCTCTGCTGCCGTCTATCGAGCACTGGTTTGGGGACCGTGCAACTAACAGGGTCACGGGCATCATCCCATTCGATTATAGCAGCAAACTCATGACAAAGGTCCTAGTCCTCCTCTCATTTTACAGATGACAAGATAGTAACTTAGGTTAAATAATTTGTCCAAGGTCAAAGTGTTTGTAAGTAGCTGAGCTGGGATTTGAACCCAAGTGGTGCGAGTATCTGTGTTCCTAACCACAACGCCCCTGCCTCCCCCACCCCCCATTCCGCTCAGTTCTGTGTCCCATCGTAATTGAGCAGGAGCTCTGGGTCTCAGGAGGACCATGTTCACGCCATTTGTCAGTAGGAATGCAGCTAAGGCCACAGACACTCCACTAGCCTGTATGAAGCAGCCAGCGAACATTCAGGTACTGAGAGGAAATTTCTACCAGAAATGGCTTTCTGTCAGATTTGCTATCACCATCTCCATATTCAGGGACAAAATCCCAGAAACAGAACGGAACATGAATTTCCCTCGAGTGGGAAGCCTGTCTAAAATATTATTATTAATTATTCATGTTGGCCGAGGCTGTTAAAATATTTTTTTCTTCTTGTACACATAAAAAATTTAATTGCTCTGGCCTTTTCTCTGTGATTTCCTAATGTCTTGGCATGCCAACGCCTGAGAAAACTTAACCCACAGAATGAGTAATAACTCCGTAGCTAGGAGCTGGTATTTTGATTGCCCAAGGTTGTGGAAATCTCACTGCAACGTGGAAGTCAGCTCCTTAGAAAGCAAGCAAGCAAGCAAGCCAGCCTGCCGGCCTCTGCTGAAAAAAGCCTGTCCTCTTTAAGGATTTTAATTTGCCTTCCTTCAACATAACATAATATTGTAGTTATTATCTCCTTGGCTTTACACATTAGTTCAATAGGGCCCAGGGCCTTCCTAAGAACAGAACATTTTCATATTTATTATCACAACGTGTGTGTGTGTGTGTGTGTGTGTGTGTGTATGAGAGACGGAGACAGACTACGAGTGAGCCCTGATTAGAGAAATGTTTTTACATTGAAAGACAGCAGATCTCTTGCATCAGAAACTGCCAGTAAACCTGTGAGGGGCAGGAGAAGAAACCTAGAGCCTTATTTTTATAGATTCATGTACTTTGTGTCTTAGAGCAAAGCTCAACCTTCCAAGAAAAACACTGAAAGTCTTGGCATAAATACAACATGGTACTTAGTAGGTATACTCAATATTTGCCAGTTCTATTCCTCCCCTCCAACGATGTGATCATATTTACCATAGACTTGCCATTTCCATAACAACTAAAATTGGTGCTTTCACATAAAAGTCCTATTTCTGTGTCTCTGTAGTTGTTTATTAAGTTTATTTTGATCCCAGTTACATCACTAGGAACCCTCCGGTACCATTTATCTAAATATGGTTCGAGCTTCTGTGGCTGGCTTCTCCTATGTTCTCTCTCTCATCCTTGTACTACCTGGGTATAACTCAATCTTCGGCCTTTTTGTGTTCTTTCTGCTTAAGTGAAAAACCAGAATGCCGAGATTGCTTCAGGACACACCCGTGCACTGTGGCAGAGTGGCTGATCTTGAGGGGAGGCTGGTTTTGCCACACCGGTGGCGACAGGGAGGCCTCAACAAGCCTCCAAATAAAGAGGGGAAAAAAACAAAGCCAGTGTATGTTGAGGTGGGGGCTGGGATGGGGGACGGAAATACCTTTGACTGGGTATTTAGCAGATGTTGCTTAATTACTCTGAGTACCAAAGTGTAATTAGAAAGCCAAATGTCACAGAGAAGGAGTTTTAACATGTGTGCATGCACACATGGACACCCCAACCCCCCCCACCCCCCGCCAGCCCCGGCCAGGTGCACATTTTCTTTCTACATTTTCAGGTAGTTCCTCTTCCTTTTTTTAAAAAAATTTTTTTAATTTTTATTTATTTATTTATTTTTTAAGATTTTATTTATTTATTTGAGACAGAGAGAATGAGAGAGACAGAGAGCACATGAGAGGGGGGAGGGTCAGAGGGAGAAGCAGACTCCCTGCCGAGCAGGGAGCCCGATGTGGGACTCGATCCAGGGACTCCAGGATCATGACCTGAGCCAAAGGCAGTCGCTTAACCGACTGAGCCACCCAGGCGCCCAGGTAGTTCCTCTTCCTTGACATCATGATAGAACATTCAAGATTGAGAGACTCCATTGAGTTAATGCAACGCGCTGTGAGAGCCACAGTTCAGAGGGAGATTTGCCCCTAAATGTAGTTGACTTTTCACCGGGGTTGAATTGCTCCTTTTTTCTCGACACTGAATGTAATCTGTCCCAAATTTAACACCACACAGTAAAGAAGAATTGAACATGGCATATAGTTACTAGCAGTTAAAGTGCTGGTGCAGCAGGTAAAATGAGGATCTAGATTTTGGAGTTCTGGAACACAAGCTCAAATGCTTGTCAGTTTTTTTTTTTTTTGGTGATATATGCAATTGGACTTTTATGGCTTGGGTTAGAATGGAGATAAATGTGAGTCATTTAATATTTCTGCTTTTCACTTCCTGTCTAGAGCACAGAGCATGCTCCACCCATTTTTTTTCTTTCAGAAATAGCGTTAACATTAGGAGGCTTGTCAACTATTTTCTCTCTTAGCCATTTATCGAAATTTTTTTGGTCTTACCTCCTTCATTTACAAAAGGGGAATGATTCTTTCATGTTGTAATAAATGGATAGTAGCCAGTAAAAAGGGGGTACTTTCAATCTGTAAAATACCATGTGAAGAATTTTAATCTTAAAAAATTAGATTTCTTTAAAATATTAATGAATTAGTCATTTGAAGATACTCTGTTTCACTAACAAAGAAATGCATCTGAAAGAATAATGATGTGATATTTTATCATTATCTATCAGCTTGGTAAAGATAAAAAATATTGATGATATGTAGGGTTTGTGAGAATGTGGGTATGTTGAATCAACTTTTCTGCAAGGTATATTGTCAATATATTTAAAATTTAAAATGATCATGCCTTTTGATTAAATGACCCCTCTTCTAGAAATTTATTCTCAGAAGAAAATCAGAAAGGTATTTAAAGATATATTTATAAGCTTGTTCATCTTAGCTTCCTTAATAAGATTGAAAAATGGGAAATAAGATACATGCCCACTAATAGGAAATTGTTAAATGAATTATGGTGTACCCCAAATAGGATAAATACTCTGTTCAAAATAAGGACATAACTCTGCTGATATGGAAAGATACCTAAAATATATTGCTAAGTGGAAAGTAAATTATAGAACTATATGTTTAATATTATTCCATTTGGATGGATATATTTATATTTATCCCTATATTTATATTTATCTACATGAAGAATATTTTTGTCTGTCATAGTCTTTGGAAAAGGAGGTTATTGGAAAAGGACTTTCACTTTATACACTTTTGACTTGCCTAAACTTTTTTTATAGTGAATGGTGTTATGCTGTATAATCAGCCAACACAATAATAATAAAGAAGAAAAAAGAACCCAAGGGATACTGAAGTGAAAAAAAACCCTCTGAGTTCTACTGCTTCTACTAATTTCACTCATTTGTAATATGACCACTGAATTGGATACACTCAACTTCTGATCAGCTAAGTAGGTACACAGGCCTAGGCTATTTACAATGGACTAAAGAAACAGTAAAAGATAAACAAGTACGAGATAAACAGTATGGAGATACAATATAAATTGGTGGGGACGACCATAAATAACACACTAATCTATTTAATGAAATAATATATGACGGGCGCCCGATGAGCCTGTGAATTGAATATCATGTGAAAATAAGGTCGCTGAATTTAGCGTAAGTGATAGGGGCCACTGCCGGGGGATGATAGGCACCGCATTCAATGCTGTGGGAAGCGTGATTCTCTCTCCAACCTCTTTTCTTTCTGAGAGACCCAGTGGTAGGCACTAGAGACTTTCAGTCTACTTTGCCTTTATTTTGGACTGAGACCTAGATGCTATCATGTAAAAATATCCCTGCTAATGCATATTAAGATGTGACATGCTTCCTTTTTTTTAAATTTCATATGCCTTTGTATCATTAACCTGAGAGGGAAAAAAAAAAAAAACCCCAAAAAACCCCCCATATCCCGACGTGTAACTAAAAACCTCCCGGTGGGATTTGTTTAGTGTGAGAGAGTGATTAGTAATTTTTAGTGATTAGTAATTTTCTCCCTCAGGTGGTTTTTCTGCATTCCTGTAGAGATCGTGTACACAAGGGCTGCCAAGTGAGAAGAAAAGACTCAGGCAGAAAATACCACGCTTTAGAAAACAGTATGTGTGTGTGTGAGCGCGCGCGCGTGTGTGTTTTAAACAACTGTTTTAGTTACTTTGACAAATAAAGTGCTTTGATTTGGAATCATTGCTTTTATGTCTTATATAATCTCTGGTCTTGCAAAGAGTTCCATTATGCAATGATTTTATACAAGGGAATTATATCTGTGTTCCTATCCACTCATAACCCTGTGCCCTCACACCCTTTCTATCCCCCCATTGGGTTTTGGAAAGCAAATCAGTTCTAAATATCTTAGCTTAACAAGGCCCCAGGGCTTTATTTGCAGGTTTTTTAAGGCCCACTGTGGAAATCACAGGATTGAAACAGAAGGAATTTAGCTTTTTCGATAAAAAAAAAAAAAAAAAAAGACTGCAGAGGTCTATAATGAGAGAGTTCCATGAAGGAGGGCCATGTTTTTAGTGTCTTGCTTGGTCAACCCTATCTGCTTCCCAATAAAGGAGGTTTTCACACAAACTCTTGCATCCACGCAGATGAATTGCTGGCCAGAGTGTGTAGCTGTTTTTCTTCTTGCTACTCTCCGAGGCTGGAAATGATGTAGCACAAGATGAAGCAAGCCGTGTGGCCTCAGGATTCTCCCACTGGTACCTTTCATAATTTTATTTTTGCATATCCAATGGGCACCTACACTGAGCCCAGTGACCTCATTAATCCTAGTTGCTAGCTCCTCAGAATGTTGCTCTATGAACCCCAGAGAATGATACACTGTTTCTTTGGTTACTCTTTGGTTTCTGAGACTAAAGTTGGTCCTCAGAACAGTTAAGTGAAATAAGCTTTAAAGGCATTTATGCCGACAAAATTGAATAGTTTGCTGACCCACCTTACCCAGCTGATGGATTTCAGTCATGTCCCCCATTATCATTGTCGTCATTATCAGCAGCAACACAGAGCTACTGCACTTTGCCGTTGTAAGCGCTTTCTCATGCATTGTCTATTTGGTCATCATGGCTGTTCTTTGAGGTCCAGGAGTGTGTTTCTCTTCTCACCATTTTAGATATGAAGATGCTGAGGCTCTAAAACCACACGTTTAGCATCAGAGCAAGGAAGAGAATCCAGACTTTCTAATTCTGGGCTCTGTACTCTTTCTGAAGCCCTTCAGTAAGGAGGGGGAGGTGGGGGATGCTCTGGGAGGGGGGTACAAACCACTCTAACTCTGGGCCGAGAGCCTAGCCTGCCTTGAATTCTGATCTTGAGCAAAGACTGAGGTTACTTTAGAATACAAGTGATGACTTTGAAGTGGATAGATTAGTCATTCTGCAAATTTAGTGTAATGATCTAAGAAAACACAATTTCCCCCCTCTCTTTGGTAAATTGGCCATATGCTGGTGCAAGGAGATGTTCTGACAAGCCTGAGGTGTCACCTTGTGAGGTCCTCCCAGAGATAGCTTTAGGTTACCTGATCCACGTGGTGGGTGAACCACTCCCCCAGTCCTATCTCCATGGATACGAACAAAACTTGCTCTCTTCAGTTCTCTGAGTGTGAATGGCAAGCCCAAATTGGCTGTCCTAAGCCACTCAGGGCAGCATGAAGCATTTAACTGTTCAACATGGTAAATGAACAGAAAATATAGGTGAGTGAAACTGACTCGTGGCTGGGGAAGAGGCAGAAGTGGACGGCTTTCCATTGCCCTCGCCGGAGACTGTGGATGGGCTAAAATGCCTCTCCCCTCCCCTCCTGGCCCACTGGGGCACCAGGATTGTAAGCTGTTGCAAACTGTGGAGAGAAGAAAGAGAGATGGGGGTGGGGTGGCGGTCTGAACAAAAGCGGGAACTGGGGAGCATGTAGAATTTCCACAAGACAAGGCAGAGGGTTTCTCACTAGGTTGTGACCAACTCTAATGTTAGGGAGAAACATTCTATTTATTTTTATATTTCTTTAAGCTGAGTCCTGTGCTAGGCACATAGTAGTAGTTGCTCAATAAATATTTGTTGAGGGAATGATAGTAAACTGGTGTGGACTTTTAGTAACCTCACCTGGTGTTTCCTCCCTGGATAAAGCACCCAGTTTAAACTGCTGGCCTGGCCTGATGACTACTCCTAGAATTGCCACTTCTGATCTCGCTCCCATTTGTGGACCTTCAGGCTTTGCCTGTCTTTGGGGCCTGCATAGTGCCCCCAGCCTGGCCTCTATTTCTGCTTCCTCCACTGACTTCTGATGGAATTGTTGTCAGGTAGGCTGTTTCCAAAATTCTCAGCTTTCCAATTAGTTACGATGGAACCAAATAATTCCAGAAAAAATGTAGCCCTTTTAGAAAACTAGTTGTGAAACAAATGATTTTTGTCACAATATGAGATTCCACATGTACGGTGGTGGTTTTACCAAAATTTTAGGTCTATTAAGTCCTGGCTAAAGGAGTAAAAAGTCCGCTTTTGGGAGGCTATTTGGCTGTGTCTATCAAAATTTTAAAAAAGTATAAACAGTTTGATCTAGCAATTCAGTTCCAGAAATCTAACTTACAGAAACATATGTGTGCGTGAATATAATTACAAAGATGCTTAATGCCACATGATTTGTGATCGTAAAAACAGAAGTCATTGTAAATCCGTTAACAAGGAAATTGGTAAATAAATTATGTCCACACAAAAGAATACTATTCATCAAGTAAAAGGAATCAGGGAAATTAGGATTTATTTTTATATTTAATATGCCAGGGGCTGAATAATTTGCATAATATGATCACATTCTTTAAGCTATATGTGTGTGTATATATGCAAATATATCTGTGTATAATATATACATATACACTACTATATGTATTTTTTATTGTGTATAGTTATATCTATGTATTCCTATTTGTGAATATATGCATAGAGAAAAGTTGGAAGGACACACACCGAATAGTTAAGAATGGATATCCATGAAGAGAAGAAATGGAATAGGATGGTTGTTACTTAGCTGATCATCTACTGCTCTGATATCTTCTCTTTCCTTCTGCCATTTTGGATCATGTATCTTCTAGGAAGATTAAATGAAATAATGGTTAACTCTGTTCTGTATTTATTAGCATTTGTGCCTATGCTTATTTTTTCTTCTATGGCCTGTATGTGTATGTAGCGGGGGGGGGGGAATCTGTCTGTCTGTCTGTGAGTAAACTGAAATCACTGGGGAACTATTGGTGAATTTGAGCTTGTGGGTTAGTGTCAGAGTTCCTATATCTCTTTTTTTCTTGCTTCCCATGATCACTGATCATAGGTAGTATCTGCCACCAGGAGTAGATGAAAGGTATTTATAAATGTAAGTCATGTACAATTTCCCAGGGCTTTATGTTAGAATGCAGATGACTCCTTTCTCAAATCCAAAGAAAGCCTTGAACAAAATGACAAGGAAGATGCAGGTTGTCTGGTGTCTCCCCTTTCAGGGCCCATGCTCTCTTGTTGTCTTGAATGGCAAATATTTTCGAGAAGATAGTAGGTACGAAGGTCAGGTCCATCAGTCACCAACTATGTGTATGGGGGCCACTCATTTAGTCTTGCAAAGCTTTCGTTTTCCCCTAAGTGACACAATAATATCCGGCTAGTAGGCCTTTTGTGAGGATGAAGTCAGATACCATGTGTGAAAATGCCTAGTACACATCGTAGATGCTCAATGACTATTTTCTCCCTTCTGATTCTTATTTTAAGGATCCTCTCAAATAAGCTGTTGAGCTTTGCTGTTCTCAGATCATTTTCATCTTCTGTAGCGCCCTGTGGTTTCAGAACATCTGCAGTTGTGTCACGTCTTCCCCTTCTTCCACTGTGACTCCGTGTCCCTTCTTTCCTCTCCATTCTTCTCTCCTCAAGCACTTCCTCTTGCCTTTGGCTCTTCCTCCCTATTTCCAGTTCCACTTTTTCTAATTCCATACCTTCACACCTTCCACTTCTCTATTCAATTCCTAAGACTGCTGGGGAAGAGACACACGGTTCACAGAGAAAGAGAAAGAAACGGAGTCTAGTAAGGGAATGAAACCGACTGTTCCTCCTTCACAATTGAGCCACACTGGGTTTCTCTCACTTCTCCAAGCTGTGCCTCATCATACCTCCACATCTTTGCACATGCTGTTCCTTCTTTACTTTTCCCTACTTCACTTGGCTAAATTCCACTTGTGCTTCAGGTCTTAGAGGCATATCCTCCGGGGGCCTGGTTCTGGGCTCCAATATAGCAGGTCAGATGCTCTTGCTCTTTGTGCCCACAGGGCTCCATGCTTCCCCAGGCCCAAATACTGACATCACTAGACTGTACTAGTTCATATAATAGTCTCTCTTTCCTGCTACAATACCAGCTTGTATGCATAGACTGTCACTTGTTTATTTTCATATTTCTAGTGCTTTGCTCAATGCTTAGCTCTTAGCAGGTGCTTATCGAATGGAGCTGTAACTTGGTGTGTTCATCACCAAGTTATCTGGGAGACCCAACCTAGTTTTTCTCAAGCTGCATTCTACGCTGGGACCTCTGTCTTGTTCTTACACTAAAACTAGTCCACAATTTTGAGTGGCCCTAATAAAAGCAAGACGAAATTTTGCATACTGTCTGTGCCTATTTAATTGGAATACATTTCCAAACCCCCTTAGCCTGGGGCTAAGGCTCCAAATAAACTTTTCAGCTTTTCAGCCCTCTGTGAACCTGATAATACGTGTCACACAAATTTGCCAGCACTGTCACCTTTTTGTCCTTGCTCAGGCTGTTTCTTCACCTTGCAGGGTTGATTCTTTCCATTCTTTGACTATTGAAAATCTTCTTATCCCTCAAGCTCCTGTTCAAATAATGGCTCTTACTTCTCGAAAATTAAATAAGATAAATTGCATAAATGCACAGCACAGTCGTTGCCACAGAGCAAGGAACAGCAATACTTGCCACAGAGAAAGTACTCTATAAAGATTAGCTATTAGCATCTTTTCTTTACTAGACTTTAAGCTCAGAGAAGGTGGGAACCATGTTTATATTATTTATATTGGTACCTAAGCACCCAACATAAGGCTTAGTGCATAGTAAGTGCTCAGTAAATGGTTTTTGAATAAATGAGGGAATTAATGGTCTAAATGACTGTCTAACAGGGCAGACCACACACTAAATGTGGTGTGCTACCTCCAGGCAAAGCCAACTACCAGGTGTAGTGGGTTTATCCACATGAGTTATTGAAAACAACTCCAGTTCTTTAGCTACCTAGATATGACCTAGAAGATTTTCCAAGAATCACTAATAAATGATTGGCTAAATATGCGTAGATGCTAGAAAAGCACAAAAAATATGTAAGTTTCTTTGGTTAGTCAAAGGTTCTGCTTTGAATGCGGAAAATATTAGGGTGAGAATAATTAAAGGAGATTTCATGTTTAATTGGGTCCAATTCAATGGGACCTTATAAAAAATCAACTTTAGGAATCCTGCTTCCTCCCATCTCCTACACTAGTGGTACAGTTTAAAGCCAATGTTAATAGTGAAAAATCAAATATTCTCTGTTTCACGTATTAAATTCCTTTAGAGGAAGTCTGAAGTGGTGAGTATTTTAACTCAATCAAACAGAATGCTAGAAAGATCTTTTTGAAATACAAAATAGTTTTAGTTTGAAAAAAGTCCAGGTAAAATACAAGAATGCTTTGAATAAAGTAATATATATATAATACATTGGCAGTATATTCGTACTTGTATGCAAAATGTCAATACTTGCTGAGTAGTATATGACCCAGTCTAGAGTATTTTGGGATAAAGTTCTCCATCATTTCCAGGTACAATTACACATGGTCTTTCCACTAATTATTTTTTTCTCTTTCTACATTCCTTTTCTTTTCCAATTCCCTTTTTCCTAGAGTGATAATCTTATAACACCAGACTTTGAAGGGAGAAACATTAAAAATTAAATTTTGAATAACACAGTCCTTCTTAATAGTAGCTTAATAGTAGCTTTCACTTCTAACAGTAAGCAAAATCCTTGGATTTAAGATGATCAGCGCAACTGGCACACCAAACAAATAAAAATCAATAGCAAATAAGAAATGACTCTACATCCTCTGAGACCAAGCAGTAGTGTCTCCCTGAGCTGACCATCTGGGGGGTCAGGAGCCATGATGATTTCATCAGCTGCTATGACAAACTAGAAGAAGCAGATGAACCCTTTGCTCCTTTCTGCAGCGGTGGTTATGGGGGAAAAAATGTGATTCAGACCTGTTGGCATTGGGCATGGCTCTGGATATCTCATGTTATTCCTGTTCTAGAGACTGTGGAAGGTGTTAAATCTATTTGTGTAGACAAACGACCACTTCTTCTCAAGGTTAAGGTCCATTCTTGTCTTCCCTGAGATGTCAAAAATGCCTGTGAGGCTCCTGAGACCCTGCTCTTTCCCAAGGCTCTGGATTCCCGATGAAGACCAGTGTCTTCCCTACAACACAGCTGCCTCCTGTTTGGGCCACCATTACTGACCGATCACTCTCTCATGCCCAGGAAAGCAATCTCAACCCCATTGAATAGACCCCAGCTTATCGTTGATCTAGCTATGCTCTTTCCTTGTTTCTGTAGTGGGGCACTGACACTTACGTAGTGTGGCTGTCACTGTACACCAGTAACCTTTGAGAAAATAAATTGATGTTTAACAGCAGTAACTCACATTTTAGTGGCTAATTTCATGTCTTTTTACGTAACGTACGTCTTCAGACCCTCTGTTCAAAGTCTCACTCAGTTACTTCAGGTATTATTCAGCGGCTTCTCAGTTACCTCATGGGGGCTTCCATAAGCTCATGACCAATTCTATCTAGTTCTTCTGCTCTAGACCCTCCACTGATGCCCATGGCCATCAACACCAAATTTGTGAAGCCAAATAAGAGCGACTCCTTATTTTCTGCCAATCTTCATGAGAGTGATTGTTTTTCTAGTACATTCCAAGGCTGCAAACCTATAAAATGCCAATATAGCACCGCACTTAAATTTCATTCCCCTGGAACCATGGTGGCTTACATAGTAATTAGGAGAAAACTCCTTTCCCTTTGTTACTCAGTTGTGATAAAAAAAAAAAAAAAAAAGAAGCACTCTTTGTGCTCCAATATTTCACAAAATCCTCATGAACATAACTTTTTTTGTGTGTTCTGATTGAAGTCCTGTTTTTTGTAAGGTTCACAGGTGGTATTTTGAGCTGGGTAAAGAAAGACAGTCTGCTCTTCCTCTTTGCTTGTTTTGTTTTACATGTCTTTACCCAAAGGCTTCTTTACAGATATTTGACTTTTGTTTGTGTGTTTATATTTTGGGGACATTTATCTTCTCTTTTAAGGAGCTCCCCAGAATCCCACAGAATGCTTCCAGAACCTGGTCACCTGGCCATATCTAGTTGCCAGGGAAACTAGGGAAATGTGGCCTTTTATTCCATGTGTTAATGTACCTAGCCAAAAATCAGTATTCTCTTAAAAAAAAAAGGAGAAGGAGAATGCATTTTTGGTACAGACAACCAGCAGTCTCTGCTACAGGTTTTAACCTACTTTTCCAGTTTTTTCCCTTACCATCCGTCCCTTTTATACACTTGCGTGGAAGACATCCAGTTTGTTCACTGGTCTGAATATGGTATAGTTTTTCCCACTTTTGTGTCCTTGCTCATCATGTTCTCTTGTTTGAAATGCCTCTGGACTCCTTTTCTTGCTTTTGAGTTTGCATCCTCCAAGGCTCAGATTGGAGTTTTCCTTCTACATAAAGTATGGTGATTACTTTTCTTCTAGATTTCAATGCTCTTGTCTATACCATTCATGGCAACTTTTACCTTTTAAATTTATACTCAGTGCTTTCCTTGTAAGCCTGTCAGTGCAAGGGCTGATGGATTTTCTGAAGGAAAGAAGTGAGAACAATGTCTTACTGAAAGCCAGTGCTTGGCAATTACTTATTTTTGTTGTTGTTAATAACCTAGGCTAAGGTTTGATGAGATGTATTAAGGATTGTGTAAGTGTTCCAGCCTGAGAACAGTTGAGTCAAATCATGGAACTGTGCTATCTCTATACCTTTCTTCTGAGAGTAAAATAATACTTGGAGCATTAGTTAATCTCAGAGGGATAAGGAGCAGGATTGGCGGGGGGCGGCGGGGGCGGTGTTAAAAAATTATTGCAGCCTTAACCCAGGAATCAAACTCTCCAATTTTTGGATAACATCAATTTTGGGATAATATTATACATTTATTTTTTTAAATTATATTTAGAATGGGTAATACATTCACATTTTAATTTTTTTAAAAAAAGATTTATCCATTATTTGAGAGACAGAGAGAGAGCGCACCAGCACAGGATGGAGGGGCAGAGGGAGAGGGAGAGAAAGCCCAAGCAGACTCCATGCTGAGCGGGGAGCCTGATGCAGGGCTCGATCTCACAACCCTGAGATGAGGACCTGAGCCAAAATCAAGAGTCAGACGCTTAACCGGCTGAGCTACCCAGCCACCTCCATTCATATTTTAAATATAAAACATATAAAAGCTTCATTTCCTTACCAGTCCTTCATCCAACCATCTCTATCCCTCTGATAGGTAACCATTAATATTGATTTTTTAATATCCTATCAGAGATATTTTTAAAGCAAATAGAAACCAGTACAAATATATACTCTTTTTTTGACTCATTTTTTTCTAAAAATCACAAAATACTATACACACTTTACTTTTACTCAGTATAACTTGAAATTTTCCCTATCAATACAGCAATCGTGTCTCAGTTCCTTTTTTACGGTTGCATAGTATTCCACTGTGTGGACGCCATAGTTTATTTAATCAATCCCTTTTTGACAACATTTAGGTTATTAGCAATTTTTTTCCATTACAACAATCTGCAGGTAATATCCTTGTACTTAATTCATTTTGCATTTGTGTATTATAGTGTAAATTCCTAAAAATAGAATGGGATATGTATTTGGAGCTTTGATAGATATTGCCAGATAGCCCTCCATGAGAATTCTACCAATTTATATTCTTACCAGCAACATCTAGAAGTGCCCATTTTTATGCGGTCTTGCCAGCATAGTTTATTATCAAACCTCTGAAATTTTTCCTGTCTGTTAGGTGGAGGAATAAACTCCAACTTCATCCAGTCTTAATTTGTATTTTTATTACCATGAATGAAGTCGGGCATCTATTTTTTCTACTTATTTAAGAACCATATCTCCAAATGTCTACCGACGGAGGACTCGATGAAGAAGGTATGGTATATATATGTATATATATATATACATATATATGTATATATATAATGAAATATTACTTAGTGATCAAAAAGAATGAAATCTTGCCATTTGCAACAACATGGATGGAGCTAGAGTGTATTATGCTAAGCAAAACAAGTCAGTCAGAGAAAGACAAATACCATATGATTTCACTCATATGTGGAATTCAAGAAACAATACAGAACATAGGGGAAGGAAAAAAAGAGAGGGAGGCAAACCATAAAAGACTCTTCATTATAGAGAACAAACTGAGGGTTGCAGGAAGGGAGGTGGGTAGGGGGATGGGTTAAATGGGTGATGGGTATTAAGGAGGGCAGGCACTTGTGATGAGCACTGAGTATTGTATGTAAGTGAAGAATCACTAAATTCTACTCCTGAAACCAATATTATATTATATGTTAACTAACTAGAATTTAAATAAAAACTTGGAATGGGGAAAAAAAAAAAAGAGCCGTATCTATTTTCTTTTCTGTGAATACTTTGTATCTTTGTGAACTTTTTAATTGGATAAATGACCTTTCATTTACTCTTAGTGGATTTGTAGGTACTATTTATATATGTGAGAGATTAGTTCTTTTTCTATGTTTCAAGTTGCAAATATTTTTACCTAGTTGTCATTTGTTTTTCAGTTGGCTTATTTTTTTTTCAGAAAAGTTTTTTGATTCTTATAGAATGGCTCCTATCAATCTTTTCTTCCATGGTTTCTGGATTTTGTGTGAGTTACAAAGACTTTCAATACTCAATATTATAAAATAATTCTCTCAATTTTTTCTTTATTTTACATTTAAATATTGAATCTATTTGAAATCTCAGGCTCCCTTTTAAACCATTTCAAGCAAATATGTCCTTGGGGTAGGGTTGCTAAATTTTATAAATAAAAATACAAATGGCCCATTAAATTTGAATTTCAGATAAGCAATGAATCATTTTTTTAGTACAAGTGTGTCCCATGCAATACTGGGGGCTTTTGCTTAAGACTGACTTATAATAAATAACGATTCATTGTTTATCTGAAATTCAAATTTAACTGAGCATCCTATATTTTACCTGACAACCCTAGTTTGGGAGCCACTGGCCTATCTGCTTAGACATTTTAGGTTGGTGTGAGTCTCAATGAGGAAGAGTGCTCCTCTTCCTCATTCACCATTTAAAAGTTTAATAGTATCGAGGCACCTGGGTGACTCAGTTAAGCATCCCACTCTTGGTTTCAGCTCAGGTCATGATCTCATGGGTGGTGAGATAGAGCCTGCATTGGGCTCCTTGCTCAGTGGGGAGTCTGCTTCCCCTCCCCCCTCTTTCTCTCCATTCAATCAGCTAAAATGATCTCTTTAATTTAAAAAGGTCCTTAAAGGATTTTAGATCTGGAATTGTAACTGCTGGAAGAAAGGCAGAACATCATGTCCTCGGATCCTGGAGAAATGCTTCTTCTTGCTCTCTGGCATTATTAGGGCTTTTTATGAAAAACCTTACTTTTTCCTGTCTTAGTATTTTCCTTAGCTTTCTTTCCTAAGTGAGTTAGGGCTCTCTTGAGCGTGTCACACATGATTATGGTTTCCTTATTCCGTAAGAAGAGCGCAGAAGGGAGAGGGGACCAGACACCCTCTCATGGACTCTACTAAACCTGGGATTTTGAAATCCAGAGTCTCACCTCTGGCAGAATTCCCTAGTTCTTACAAAGAGAAAATATACTTTATTCCTGATTTCTACCTTGACTTTTATATACTAGGAGGGTTTTCTCTTCCCATCGAAGGTAATTTTTCACATGCAGACCCTATATGGATTTTGTTAGATTTATGCCTCAGTTGTTGCTGTTGTTCTTCCTCTTTTTGGTAGTATTATAAATGGTATTGTTTCATAATTTCATGTGCAAGGTGTTCATTGCCGGCATGTGGGAAAGCAATGACTGTGTATACCGATGTTATTTCCTGCAACCTTGCTATCATCACTTATTAGTTCCAGGAATTTTTGGTAGATTCTTCAGAGTTCTCTACATTAACAATCATGTCATCTGCAAATAAAGGCAGTTTAATTCTTTCTTTCTAACCAGTATATCTTTAACTTATTTTTCTGGTCTTTTTGTATTAGCTAGGACTTCACATAGGAGCCACGAGAGAGGATATCTTTGCAGAGTTACTGATCTTAGGGGGACGGTGTCCTGTCTCTAACCATTAAGTATGATGCTAACTGTAGGTTTTTCCTGTATACCCTTTTTTAGATTATGTGAGCTCTCTTATAGTTCTCATTTTTGGAGACCCACAGAATATAAATGGTTTGTTTGAACCTAATCTATTGAGAGATTTGGTATATGGTCACTCCTCCCAGGGCAAGAGTGGTTTGGAAGTGGTAGCAGGAAAGGACATTCTACCCTTGATTCCTATGATGACTAGTCCCTGAGTCAGCTCTGTGCTGCCTCCGTCCTCCACCCCCTGTCATAAAACCAGGAATCTCCAGCAGCTGCATTTGGGAAAGAGTCAGCATGAGGTGGAGTGATGAACTTGCTTTTACATCTGAAGAACTGCCACTTCTTATCTGTGCGACCTTGGATGAATCACAAAACCTCCTTTCTAAAGTCAGGGCCATGCTTACTTTATAAAGCTGTGAAGATAGGTCGAAATGATGTAAACTTTAAAGTACTCTACAAATTTACCTTTTCGACTCTAAGTTCTTGGAGGGCAGGATCTGTGTTAGTTCATTTTTGTGTCCCCTAAATAGTATGGGGCACAGTGACTGCTTACTATACAACCAATTAGTGTATTATTACAGATATTTATCCTTTCAAGATCTCTTTTTCCTTGGGCTGTGTGTGGGGAAGTAGTGCAAGATTATGTGGGCTCTCAGTCAGGGTCTGTGACCTTGCACAAGTCACCCAAACTCCTTAACAAATAATTGGGCTGTGTACATGACTGTGTGAGATGACTCAAGTAAAGGATTCTGCAAAATACTGGCTCGTGGACAACACTCAATAAGTGCTAGCTGTTATTTTTATTTGGGCAGAAATTTCATGATTGAACTAGAGAGCTAACGAGGGAGAACTATGGGGGTCTTTATTTGGTTGAGGTTGATTTTTGGTGTTTCCTTGAGGGAACTTTCTTGTTTGTGCATGGATGCTAATGGAGGGCCAGAATGAGGGGGGGAAAGGGGCCAAAGCTGACTGCGCTGCAAATTTCCATTTGTGCCAATTCACCATTTTTTCCTTTTCCTGTCCACTAGGTGACACTGTTTACTCATCTATGCTCCTCCGTTTAGGCCTTTCCACAAATCTTAAATTCAAAAGTAGCATGTTTTATTTGGGGTAATGGTGAAGGGGGTAGGGTGGGGGACTGAATTGGGAAAGAAAGTATAAATACACTGCCAGTAACCAACCTTTGAGGCACAATTAGAGGCCAGTTGTCACCTATGGTTATTTGACTTTATGGGCTAGTTTCAAACTATTTTTTAAGCTGATTTTAAGAGCAACATGCAATTAGTTTCACAACTATTCAAGAAATGAAGGAAAACATGGACTACTTCCCTTCCCAGGCCTTCACAAAAGCAAAGGATAAAATAAAATCTTGTGTCTTTGAATGTAGAGTTGAGTAGACGCTCTTAAATGTCTATGTTTCCTGCTCTTCCACGATTAGTTAATGAGGGCACAGATTACTAATAAGCAGCTGAAGCAGTTTCTAGGCTAAGCTTAAGTTGGGCCTTCAAATCGAATAAAAATTAGTCAGTGCTGAGAAGAACCCAAATGCAGTGTGTTCATTTGGGGGTAGAGTTAGCAGAGGGGCGCCCCCCCCGCCCCGTCCCCTGCCTTCCAGGTCAGTTATGGTCCCATTTCTGCATTGCTTCATTGCCACAAAATTAGAGGAAGCTGTCCTTTATCTGGATACCCCCCCACCCCCATTGAAATTCATGATAATTCCAAAATGACTCATGTAACTGTTGAATAGGAAAGAAAAAAATTCCAAAGTGATTTTCTTCCCTTGCATTTCCAGGCTGTGAGCCAGGGAAATGTGTCAACCATATCGAACCAAAGGATCAAGAAATCAAAGAGTTCACCCATTTGCCTTGGAATTTGGGGTCTGTCTTTTCCACTTACCACCTCTTCATTGTCCATTATAACTTTAAAATTAACTTGTTTATGCTTCTTGATAGCTTTAATTTTTTTTTTTTTTTTTTTTTTTTTTTGGTCCTCAGAGGTAACACAACCAAAATTCTCTAACAAATATTTCCCAGCTCAGAATTTTCCTGAAGCTTTCCTGGGCTCTCTTGCTAATGAGCGCCAATTTTCTTTGCTTTTCTGCGTGTCTACCAGCACTCACCACCTTGAGTTGGTGTGTAATAAACAACTAAATATAGTCACAGTTTTGGCAGCCAACTTTTGGAAGACTGTCACAGGGCCCCCTAAAACAGGAATTAAGCAGATTTAAAATGATTAGGCACTCTTTTGGGCTTGGGAAGAGAGGACGTTTTCATATGTTGCGAGTAGCAGTTACCACAACGTCTTCCGTGTATTTATGCCCCGCTTTATTTAAATTAACAGTAATAACTTTAATGATCGCTGGCAAAGCATTGTTAAATGTTCAGCACCCCTCTTTGACATGGGGCCTCTTCCAGAAAATTCTCTACGTGGAACCAATGCTGTGTACTCCGCAGTTGCATGAAGAGGTTAGGGGAGCAAAGCAGGTATTCGCAGCCTCTGCTTAGCTACACAGAACGGTGGCAGCTGAAACATGCATTCTGTTCCTTGGTTCAGCGTAGAGCACCCAGGACATCTGGGATGTGCTCACATCTCCAGCTTGCACGGTCCTCTGAGGAAGAAATGAGAGAGCAGGAAAAGGAAAAGAGGGTAATGGGAGAGAGAAGGGGACAGAGAGAAATTCAGAGCTGGCTTCAGCCCATTTGAATTTTAACTTTGGGGCATTCTCCTAAGTAGTGAATACTAATTATACTGAGTGTGTCAAATCGTGTCCTGTTTTTGTAAATCAAACAAATGCTCCCAGGAGATAGGCGGAGGCCACCAAGCGCATTTCATTTATGACGCAAGTTGAACGTAAAGCTAGGACTCTGGGGGCGGGCGGGGGGGCATAGGGTTTGTGAATTTGTTTCGTTTTATGACATGTGCCTTGCACCTTCAACACTACCTTGACATAAAGGTGGCAAGCTTTCATTTGAACAGTTACTATGCTATTAGGGATAGCTATAGCACTTTGTAGAAACATTGGGAATAAACAAATTGTTTCGAGGGACATGGGTTGTAGTGCTTTTCCCAGGGAAAATGAGAAACAGACCACAGTGCGTAGAGGATGTTGCTCTCATCAAGAATGCCTGCAGATCTTTACCAAACTCTCCTGAGGTATTTGTGGATGAGCTAACGGTGACAATACAACAGGGCTGCTTCTAGGGGAAAGATCTGCCGTTCCCTGTAACATCGGAGCGCTACACGCCCTCGACGATCCCGCTTTAGCTTTTAGAAGAAAGCAAGAAAGTTTTTTGTTGTTGTTGCCAGGTGGATCTCCTAAAGTGCCCTCGCTTTTCAAATCTTCAGTGGTTTGTCACTGTTTACTAAGTAATGCCTAAACGGCGTGGAGACAGAAGCCTTCCCTGCCCTGGAGTGCCTCTTCCAGTCCTTGTGCTCATGCTCCCCTGGCCGGCACACGCCCACCAGATGGGACCCTGGATTTGGCTTTCCCAGCTTTCGTGGAGCCCTGTCATTCTTCCCCGGAGGCTCTCAGGGACTCTCCTCTCTACCGGCCGTCTCTTAGCACGGGGAGCCTGCTCACCACTAAAGGCCAATTTAAGTATCACCTTCTTCAAGAAGTTCTACCTGATTTCCTGTGCCTCCAGGCAGAAGTAATCTTTCATTTTTCAGAACATTGTACCTCTTTTACGGCATTTAACTCCTCCTACTTTAGTTGGTAGGTACCTGTGCGTGCAGCATGTTTCCTACCAAAGGACAAGCTCCCAAGCATTGGGGGATTAAATAATCTGCATCTGCCTCAGTCGTCTGCACGGCATCCTGTATAGACTATGTGGTCATAAATATCCTATATAGACTACGTGGACATAAAGCCTACACACTATCTTGCCGGATTAATTTCAATAGCTGTGTCTAAGAGCTGATGATATAAAATAAAGTGTCAAAAATAGAGCAATTAGGAGCATATTTCTTTATGTAGGTTTTGCTTCGGTGCTCTTTTTCAAGCAGTTACCTTCTTTCAGATATGTTTGACACATAGTGGGTGCTCAGTCAACCAGCTCCTAGCTGCTTGAATGTGGTATCACAGCAAATGAGCTTCCACAATCAGGCAAAGAGAGTTTTTAATCAGACTTTTTTGAATTTATGAACTGGTGAACAATCTTTCCAGGTTTACATGGAAACTGGAAAGCTTAAGAGGCAGAGTGAATCATTTCCATTTTTGATGTGCATGAATCTGTGGACTGTTGACAGTAAAGGATGAGAAACATATAGCATTGTGATATGAACTAACACTAACACTTATTGAGCACTTATGGTATGCTAGACACCCTGCTCATCAGTTCATATGCATTACTTCATTTGGCCTCCCGATAACTGTGATTTCCATTTATAGATTAAAAAAACCCAAGTCTTAGAAAAGTTAAGTAAATTGCTCAAAGACACACAGCTAGTAAGTGGCAGAACCAGGAATCAGACCCAGGTTGACTAACTCCAGTGCATATACCATTCTGCCTCTTTGTGCAAAGTTATGTCCTTCCAGAAGAGAACATAGTGTTCCTTGACCAGTGTTAAAAATAGCAGTTTTTATTCAGCCTGCACCTCTTCTCAGTGCCCTCATTTTACAGATGAAGGGATAGATGCCCAGAGAAGTTAAGTCCCTTACCCAGGATCACAGAGCTAGTGAGAAGAGGGATTAGACCACTGATATCTAGACTCTAGTCCAGAGGACCACCATTAGAAGATGATGTGTTAGCACACAGATTTGGATGTACATGAGTCTGGCAATGTTCTCCCAAACATAAGCCCTATGTGCAGTGAAAGCCAAAGGCAGCTCAGCTGACCCCAGAGGTGTTAATGCTGTCTGATTTATAAAGTGTTCTGACTACCTTTCCTTTTGCTTATTGGTTAATCCAGTAGTACTCCCCTCAATCCAGCACACACATCACTGTTTATGACCAAAGCAACCAAGAGTGCCAAAGTTGTCCATTCATGCACCAGAGACCAACACACTCCCTCTTCTGTGGCTGGCTCTGCCCGTTCACACGACAACCAGGGTGTGAAGAGCTGGCTGGGTTTTGGTTGAGTGTGAGGTTTGCTTTGTGGTGCACTATGGAGGCCTCTCTGCTACTTGGGGACCACCGGTGTCTAAAATATCCACAATGGATGGTCTCTTGGGGTTCAGGCATTTCTTTAAAGATGCTGAGATTGTTGAAGCAAAACAAAATAAAGAGCAATGAAGGGGATGGTGACCACAACAATACAACACCACTGTAGAGTGTCTGGAATCAGAAAGCCAGAGGACTGGGCAGCAAAGGGTCAAGACTTGAGGGTGAGTGAGGCTTCCTTCCCAGTTAAGCAGGGGATGGTCCTTCTTGTGCTCCACCAGGGGGCTGATAAGGACTTAGGTTTCCAGATGTTGAGATGAGATTTGAAATCAGAAAGAGCTCTGCCTCTGGGTGTCGAGTGATCATGGAAAAGCTATTTAGTCTGTTTAGACCTCAGTTTCTTTATCTGTAAAATGATATAAATCTTAGGGGGTTCTGTGGCAATTAGGTTAAATTGGACAATGTAACTGAAGGCTCTTAGTAAATGCAGCACTCTCCACACACCTGTTCTCCACTAATGACCAACTGCTGCACTTAGGAGGTCCACATTAAAAAGAAAATATGCATTCTGGGAGAGCAAACAAATTTTTATATCCACATTATCTTTTAAAAAATTGACTTTATCACGAAGGATGACTCTGGGTAAATAGGGCATACATAGGTAGGGGCATTTCTTCAGTTGGGGTGAGTGGGAGGCAAGGAGAAGACTGAAGAGTCAGGTGCCAGAGCGTCATCTAAGGGAGTGTCTCAACAGCCAGTCAATGTGAAGGCCATGGGCTAGGGGTAGAGATGAAGAATCTGAAGAGGTCAATCAGGGCAAACATTTTTCTTATCACCATTTGGCCCACGGCCGTCCTTTTGCAGGTGTGTGAATACCTCACGTGGTCTTTCTCAGTCACTGGGCTTTCAAGCTGCTGATATCAAAATCCTGCAGTGACCCAGCAACATAGAGATCTTGTAGTTATCAGATCACAGAGCCTGATATCCCAGTAGCTAGAACACTGGGAGGAAGGGAGATTGAAATGAGCTTTGATCAACCTTCATATCTTCCAACTGTGTTTCACACACCGAGGACTTCTGTTGGGAGAGGTGAGCTTAAGTTATATTTTATGTTATATTTTTCATTTTCAATTTCAGAGAGAAGCAAATCCCCATTATCAAGGTGATTTTGCCCTTATGTATTGGAAAGCTCTCAATATCAAACAGGTGAAAACATTAGTAATCACTATAATATCTGCCCTGTATATTATACCTTTCTTGTCAAACTATCAAGTTAGGACGTATAAAATCTTAAAATTGAAAGATAATTTAAAATATTTTCTATCCTGTATACATATTTAAACCATCCTAAATACAAAGGAAATTACCCTGTCTTTAAAAGGAGATTCCCAGGATCCCTTGAAAATTCACTTCAATATTTTGCTAGTCTTCCCACTGCATATTTAATCCCACTGCTATTAATTTTTCCCTAATGGAAGATGGAGACTAGCTTATTGCCGTATTTCTCTGGGTGTTGCATTGTGTTATATTCAGATTTATATTCCCACCACTTACCACTGTCCTTGGCCCAGGGCAAGTATGCAATTACTGTTTGTTGAATGAATGAATGAATGAAAAAATGCATGAATGAATGGATGAATGATTCTTGTTTCTAATTTACTCTATTGGTGTGTCTACTTTTTAGTCAGAATGATTCTAGTTCTTTAATGTTTCATGAGGAATCTGCCTTCTTTTTGAACATCTGAACCTTTTGACTGGCTCTTTACTCAATCCTCTCAAAGTTTTTCAAGTTCCTCTTTGGTCTGAAGCCCAGAATTGGAGATCAGTGAAGCTATCAGGTGAAAATGCTAAAACTCTTCCTCATTTACAGAATGGAGTAAAAAAAAAAAAAAAAAAAAAAAAGGAGTGGCTATAACTGACTAAGGTCTAGCTTGTAGGAGGTTTAGGATTAAGCGAATTATTGCTAAGTGTTTTTGTTCTTTTGTTTTTGGTTTTGTTGGTTTGTTTGTTTTGATGTAATGATGATAATATAATTAAGGCAAAAGTCTTTATCTCTTGGAAATATTCAGGTGTTTCCAGGTGAAATGTTATGGTGTCCAGGCTTTGCTTTAAAAAAATATCAGCAGGAAAGGATGGGAGGAAATTAAGGCAGTATAGATGAAGGAGGATATATTGATAATTTCTGAAGCTGGGTTAATTATCCTGTTCTCTCTGCTTTTGTGAATGAATATTTTTCATAATGTAAAGTTAAGAAAAATGCATGTAGACAAACATACTTATTCTAGATGGGAACAATCAGGACATAGAGAGCTGAGGAGGCATGCCTAGCATCATAAAGCTAGGTAATAGAGTCCTTGGACTACAAGGCAAGTTGTCTTCCTCCCACTCAGATGCTCTTTCCAACATGCTATGTGTTAGGTCAGCTCGTTGTGCACTTCCTGTAGATATTACTCATGTTACCATCATCCTGCTAATGATAACTTCAGCATGAAAAGACTATTATTTATTTATTTATTTATTTATTTATTTATTTATTTATTTATTTATTTATTTATTTATAAAGATTTTATTTTATTTAGAGAGAGAGTGAGCGCATGAGCAGGGGGAGGTGTAGAAAGAGAGGGAGAGAGAATCTCAAGCGGACTCCTCGCTGAGCACGGAGCCCGACATGGGGCTCAATCTCACGACCCTGAGATCATGACCTAAGCCAAAATCAGGAGTCCAATACTTAACCAACTGAACCACCCAGGGGCCCCTACAAAGACCATTTATTGACTCTAGTCTACTTCCAACCTAACTTAGTGTACTTCCCTGTGGTTTTAATAAGCACAAAGATTTTCCCACTCCATGTAAAAATCAAAAGAGCAAATAATGTTGATATAACTCCCTGTTCTATAGCATTCTTAGAGACTAAAATAAAACATTAACAGAGAACAAAACAGACAAACATGTGCAAGGAATTTCAACGATGAACAGTCACTAAACATATTTAAACTTTTAAATAAGAAACTGTACACTGCAACAGAATCTAAATAATGTCCCAGAAGTAATTGCTAATTTAAGTGTACAATAAAATGACAACATGCTTTGATAGGGCTCTGGACAGCAGAGTCTGTGATAGATCCAGCAGGCTGGCAGCCATCCAAGGCTCAGAGCAGCTTCAAGTTTGGAACATCAGTAGCCAATACCACATCAGGAATTCACCTGGGCCCAGAAAACTCAGGGTTACATGGCTTTGCCCCTATTCCTTTTGAGAAAGAAAGAGCAAACATCTCTTCATTCAGAGGAAAGAAATAGGGATGGGTCTAAAGAAGGGAGGCGATGGAGAACTGTGTGTGTCAGGATGGAGGGGTGGGCGGGAGGGAGGAAATTGTTTGGGTGCGAGCTCGTTCAGGTGTAGCTCTAAGAACAATTCCATGAAATGGTTAAGCACATTGTCAGAGTGGTATAGCCCAGAATACAAGCTTGATAGTAGGAAACCTAAGTCAGGTGCCAGTCCAGGTGAGAAGAGGCGTTTCAGGGAGTCTTAACCAGGGGCTCTGTTCAGAACCAGGGGAGACCACTTGTAAGATGTCTTCTGGAGGGGCGCGTGGGTAGCTCAGTCGTTAAGCGTCTGCCTTCAGCTCAGGTCATGATCCCGGGGTCCTGGGATCGAGCCCCGCATCGGGCTCCCTGCTTGGCAGGAAGCCTGCTTCTCCCTCTCCCACTCCCCCTGCTTGTGTTCCCTCTCTCGCTGTGTTTCTCTCTGTCAAATAGATATATAAAATCTTAAAAAAAAAAAAGATGTCTTCTGGAAACCAGTTAAGTGCCATAAGGTGTTGGAGGCACTGAGAGGGAATTGTGCAAGCTATTGTGGAATTGAAATAGCACTCACTTCCTTAAAATAGGTTTCAAAACATTTTTGGATTAGATTTAAGACATTTTCTTTTATTCATATTTCACAAGCAAGACATAGGTATTTTGTTCATTTTTCCCCCTGCCAGAATTAATTCTCTTTGCTTATAAGATGCATGTCATCATCATAACATTGTTTTTTACCCCATATTTTTTTTTATTGTATATTCCAATTCCCAGGGTGTTATAAAACTTTTGAAGAAGTTAATGTTTACTATGGATTTCCGTATTAAATGAGCTTCTCAGTGAGAACCAGTTAGACATGAAAGCATACTTCCAAGTGAATTGTGTATTCATTTAAAGTTTAGGAAAAAAATAAAAACAAACCCTGCTCCACTTCCACCCAGCATGTGACTCCAGGTCACCACCCTTGAAACATTGTGCTTTTGACTGGATTTGCTTCTGAGGCTAAGAGAAGTGTGTGGCAGATGTTGGGAGGCAGTTGGGGACGGGGGTGGGGTGCAGGGATGAAGGGGCTGCCAGATGTTGAGCGGGAGGGTGGAGTGTGAGGATGAAAGCCTGCCAGATGTCTGTAGTGCAGAATGTTGGGGCACCTGCTTTCCATGATCTTCAGAAGATGATTTATATCACAACAGTAGGCTCTCATAAAGGTCCTACCCCTCCTCAATAAATACTGAGTCCAGGACTCCTACAACTATTTTCTGCATGGTATCTTGCCTTGGATTGTATCTTTTTAAAAATTCAAGTTAAGGGTTATGTGAATGAAAATACACAATCAACCAATATACTCATTTGTAAATAAAAGAGGTCGGGAGGGGGGCTTTACATTTAAATCTGTTGTTCTAAAATATAAAGACAATCACCTTTTATTTTCTATTTATTTTATCCTTCCAATAAGGGATGATTTGCTCATCTCTTTTCCCCACAATGAATTTAATAGATTTATTCATCAAGTTTTCTAAATTTAGACACCAAACTGATGTTTTTCTCCCACTGCTTAATTTTATTCTTAGCAGCACTTACATAAAGCCAGGCAGTGAAAGATATGGCAAAATTACTAACTTGCTGTGACCTGGAATGCACTGATAGAATAAAATAACAATAATAAAGATTGATGTACCAAAGAGACTTAATACCAAGCGCTCCTAATGAAATCAGTTTTATGCTTATGGTTTTTCCCTACAGGCTACATATTTCCTGTGGCTTTATGGAGTCTAAGTTTTCTTTGTGATGCCTGGGAGAGGCTCAATTCTTAGGCCAATAGATGGGCCATACAAAAGAAAATATGTGGATCTTATCATTTCTTTGGATTTTAGGAAACTTTAGTATTTTCTGGGACTAGATTTGATTACAACAGGTAAAATTCCTCACTCTGATCTTGTTTGAAAGGCTTAGAAATAACGGTATTTTAGGACTTGAAGAGTGACCCAAGAAACTGGGAACATTACAAGAGAAGCTACATTTGTCCCAGTGGCCTCCCAATCTTCAGAAAGCCAAGTTTTGTCATTCACCATGCACCACAGTTAGCAGTGTTGATGATTGTTCCTCTGAACTGCACTGACATTCATGCATTTGGTAAATAATCACTGAGCACCTATTAGGTGCCACTCTGCTAAGTTCTGGGAATATGTGGTGAAAGAAGTCCTTTCCTTCTTGGAATGCCTCAGGTACTAGGGAAGACAGGCATTGAACAGATAATTGCTCAAATAATTATTTACAATTTGTTCTATGAGAATGAGAAAACATAGTAGTGGGAAGTTTGATGGAAGATAACCATGGAATGAGTTGCTTTATGACTTGGCAAATTGGTCCTTCATTGAGGGTCACCAGATGGACTACTGACTTGGCTGGATAAGTCCATCTTTCAATGTGATGGTATGCAAGCATTTTGTCAGGTGGTACTTTTAAAGTACCACCAAGAAAACAAGAAAACCCTTTTTTAGCCTGCATTCCAGCTTTTTCCAGGGGCAACCCCAGAATTGAAACTTTTCTTCATATCCAGGCCCTGTATTTTTTAAAAAATAAGCTTTTAATTTTAGAATAGTTTTAGAGTCAGAAAAGTTGTGAAGGAAGTACAGAAAGTTCCCATATACTTCACACCCAGTTTCCCCCGTTAGTAACATTTTACTTTAGTACAGGACATGTGTCACAACTAATGAACCAATATTGATACATTACTATTTTTAAAAAAGATTTATATATTTATTTCAGAGAGAGAGAGAGAGAGAGAGTGCACTCTAGTGGGGGAGGGGCACAGGGCGAAGGAGGGAGATAAGCAGACTCCCTGCTGAGTGGGGAGTCCAATGCGGGGGCTGACCCCAGCACCCCAAGATCATGACCTGAGCCCAAATCCAGAATTGGACACTCAACCGACTGAGCCACCCAGGCACCCCGATACATTACTATTAACTAAAGTTCAACTTCTTATTCAGATTTCTTTGGTTTTTACCTAATGTTCTTTTTGCTCAAGGCTCTCATCCGGGATACCATATTACATTTATTGGCCATATCTCCCCAGGTTCTTTAGCTATGACAGTTTTTCAGACTTACCTTGTTTGTGATGACCTTCGCAGTTTTGAGGAGTACTGCTCAAGCGTTTTGTAGGATGCCCCTTTACTGCAATTTGTCCAGTGTTTTTCTTATGATTACATAGGATTATGGGTTTTGAGGAGGAGGCCTACAGTGGTAAAGTATCATTGTAATTACATCCTATCAAAGGTACCTACTACCAGCATGACTTACCACTGTTGATGTTGACCTTGATCACCTGGCTGCAGTGGTGTTTTTTCGGTTTCTCTACTGTAAAGTTACTCTTTTCTCCCCTTTCCATGCTCTACTCTTTGGGAGAAAGTTTCCCTATGCAATCTGCACTGAAGGAGTGGGAAGTTATGTTCCACCTTCCTGAGGGCAGAGTTTCCATGCATATTATTTGATAGTCTTTTGCATGGGAAGTTTGTCTATTCTCCCTTATTTCTTTCTTTATTGAGTTGTTTGCCTATATCAGAATGGGCCCATGAATATTTATTTTATGCTTTGGGTTATAACCCATTACTACTTCATTTTGCTGCTCAAATTGTTCTAGCTTTGGCCATAGGAAGCTCTTGTAGTTGGCTCTTGTGCCCCTTACCCATCCCACATCATTGTGTGTGTGTGTATTTTCTTCTTGTGATTTTTTGAAGTACTTCATTCCTTTCTGACTCTACAAGGTGCTCAAGGCTCATCTTGCCTATTTTCTGTTCTGGTCCTAGCCTCAGCATTTCTCCAAGGAGCCCTGGTTTCTTTTACTGGAGGATAGTATTAGAAACTAAGACCTGTCTGGGTGACTCAGGTTTATTTTTCACACTACAAACTACCTATAAAATAGTGACTGAACAAGAATGTGGAGAGGAGAGGGGCGCCTGGGTGGCTCAGTCGTTAAGCTTCTGCCTTCGGCTCAGATCATGGTCCCAGGGTCCTGGGATCAAGCCCCGCATCGGGCTCCCTGCTCCGCGGGGAACCTGCTTCTCCCTCTCCCACTCCCCCTGCTTGTGTTCCCTCTCTCGCTGTCTCTCTCTGTCAAATAAATAAAATCTTTAAAAAAAAAAAAAAAAAAAGAATGTGGAGAGGAGAAGGAAGCCTGAGCTGCAGAGTCAGACCTTATATCTGTTTCCCATATATTTCCTACTTATTACCTGCAGAGCTCTGGACAAAGAATTTAACCTCTTGGAAGCTTACCTTTCTCATCTACAAAATGGGCGCAATAGTGCTTACCCTGTAGGGTTGTTGTGAGAATTTGTAAAAAAAATCTAATGGGTCTGGCATGTGGCATCTGCTCAAAAAGTCATTTCTATGGAGCGGTAGGTCCATATGGGTGTCACCACCCCAGAGTTGGCCGAACACCAAGGAAAATAAATGTTTAATTTTTTTTAATTGCATAAACAAAACCATATTATCCGTGAAGGAAATTAAAAAAGGAGGATGTTTTACTTACAATCCTACTACCCTAACATATGTTCCCTTTTAGTCCCTGTCATTATGTACTTATTTTAAAAATATTTTCATCACATTGTATATAATAAGAGAAATAATGTTTTACTGTTGTGTATCCAGTAATAATAAAATAGCAGCCCTTATTGAGTGCTTATCTGGTAGTCAACCCTTTACATGGACTATTACCATCTCTATTTTATAGTTGAGGAAACTGAGGCATGGAGAAGTTGGGTCCTTTCCAAAGGGCACACAGCCAAGGAGAGAGAGAGAGACAGGATTTGAACTGAAGGCTGTCTGATGCCAGAGCTTGAAGCCCTTAATCATTACGTTGTATTTTCCTTTTTATGCAGATACACACACGTAATCACATGCACACACAGGTGCATATGTTTTCATTTCTTTATGCAGCATATACTGAGCATCTAGCATGCTACAGGCATTGGATGATGTTGGTAATGAAAAAATGATTTTTTCATAGTCGCTTTTTTTAAGGTGCTCAGGATTTCATAGGACATGTCACACACAGACAAATGACTTCAATGTGATGCTCTATGTAATAAATGCTATTGGAGGATACAGAGTTTGGTGTTTGGAAAAAATTTGTCCAGTGATGGCAGGGGGAGTTTGATGGAGGGGGTGGCATTTGAACTGGGACTTGAAGGTTGGGCCAGATTAAAATAGGTTTGCGGATACTAAAGGCATTTCAGCCAAATGGGATAGTAAAAATAAAACTGTAGAGGCTTGTGGTAGATTAGATCACTGAACAGCAGGTATTCATTTCATTTGACAAACTGCTTGCATGGAGCATACTCCCTTACCCTCAGTGACTTTGGGCTTGGCCTTGTGACTTTCTTGAGCCAATGGAATATGGGTGGAAGTGTCATCATGCTATTTGTGAGCCCAGGCCTCTGCCTGGGAAGAGCATGTCTCAGATTGCTCCTTCAGCCTGGGGTCTGGAATGAGTGCACATGAAAGCCGACTTGAAGGTGGCCTGGCCTGACTCAAAATGGGCCCAGATGAGCCCAGCTGACATCATGCAAACTTCAGCAGACATGCAGACCTGTTAGTGCAAAATAAATGTCAGTTATTATAAATCCCTGAGATTTGGGGTGTTGTTTGCTATGCAGCATAATCTCAGCAAACATCTGATTAATACAAGGCCAGAAAGGATCGGCCAAATTAGAAGAGAAGGTAATTGTCCAGTTTGGCTGAAGAATACACATCACGTCTGCACCTGCACACAGAAGGATTTTAACTTAAGCCATGAAAGTGAATAAAATGGCTCAGACTTTGTTGGATTTTGGCCGCCAAAATGCCCAAGATGATTTTATAGCATCTTATGTAGGATTTATGAAAAATCTATAAAGTTATGAACTTGGAATAAAAGCACAGAATGTCTTTGGTATTTTTTTTCTTCTCTCCCCTGCCCCTTTTGTGGGACTCAGCACATACCAAGTAAACATTAGGGACATGGGTCTTCCCTCAAAGGACCTTATCAATCGAGTAAGAAGATAGATATACACACAGGAAATACAAGGGAAGTTCTTGCAAATAGGAAAGTTGCAGAATTTAAGGTAAAGAAGGAATCTGATACTATTTTAGCTTAGTGACATGAAGGACATCTGCTAGCAAGAGGTTAACCATGGCAGCATGAACTATATGATCCATTCATAAATACCTTCTCCTGAGGCCAGGTGGTTATGAAGGGTCCTCTACTCTCTCTACTTTTCCACCTTCAGAATCCAGGAATATAAATGCATGTTGCTGATGACTGACAAGCCACCTGAATGCTTAGGCCAAGGTAGAGCCCTGGTGGGAGGAAACAAAATGTTTTAAAGGCAAAAGAGGTGTGGAAGTAAGCAAATTGAGTGAATGGGTGGCTCTGTGGGAAAGGACCACGCAGGCATGGCTTTTTGGGAAAGCCTGAGGGTACAGAACAGAAACATGCTGGAGCCAGGGCTGGGTGGAATGAATAGAGAAGCCTTTCTTTAATATCCACCCCTCTGGACTCGGGTTGGAAGCTCTCTCTCCAACTTCCTTCTGGTTTTGCTGTGCTTTACTGTCAGTAAGACATTTGGGGATGGGCTGTGCCTGCCCTTTCTCCCACTCACAAGTCACCTGTATATTGTCATGCCCAAAGAGCTTGTCTCCTCTTTGCCTTCATGACATGCCCTTGGATGATGTGTCTCCTTTATGAGACATCTGGTGCCATTACTTTTCAGCAAATGAATTCTGTTCCATGGGGTACATTTGCAACTTCAACTTCCCTCTGGCTTAAAGATAAGGAAAAATCTGTGACCATGGTACATAATTTGGAGGTGTTTCTGCCTCAGCCTCCAGTGGATCAACCCTGACTCTGTCCAGGGTGCAAGAGAACTGTAGGTCCTCCAGCTGAGTTCTAATTAAGTGGCTCTGAACCTCTCAATGGTGTGGCCACAGGGACCCTGACTGTAGCCATAAACCAGCTCCAAAGGAAGCCTTGTCACCTAAAGATCTACAAAACATAGTTCACCCACATTTGTTAAACACTTGCTCTCTTTAACAGGCATTGTAGTAGGCATAGCAAGGGACACAAAATGAATAAGACATGGTTCTTTCCTCCACAGGGGTTTATAATCTAGTGGAGAAATAGATAGGCACAGAAGCAACACAAGGATGTGGGAGGCTGAGTGTGAGGACAAGTTTGAGCGTGGGCCAAATATGGAACCACCCAGCCTCTAGGTTCAAATTGGAACATAGTGTAACAGAAATCCTACCATGGCCACATGGAATGCCAAAAGCAGTCTGTATGGAGGGGACTGATTTAAAACATTATCTAGCAGGGTGGTCAAAGCTGAGGTATCCTATACTGGTCTGGGGAGAGAAGAACAGACCCACATGGATAAAAGTTTCTCTTTTTAAAGCCCCACTTCAGCAATTTTTCTTCCTAACTTCCTATTTTTGCTCCACCTCCCAGAGGCACTGTCTAGGAGGCTTCTAGAACATTCTTTGCCTGGGGGATGAAGGCAGTGTAATTCTAGTGGGCCTTAGATCAGAACCAAGTGGGTTTATATTTTTAGCAACAAAACTACTGCACTCA
Source organism: Mirounga leonina (assembly GCF_011800145.1). Taxonomy (NCBI): domain Eukaryota; kingdom Metazoa; phylum Chordata; class Mammalia; order Carnivora; family Phocidae; genus Mirounga; species Mirounga leonina. The sequence goes on along the minus strand of NW_023270268.1, from coordinate 72,962,683 downwards.
CCATGAACTGATTTCCCTTTGGATTAAGTAGAAGTGAAGGTAGCTCTCCTTTCCTCTATGTAAAAGTTAGCCTTCTTTCAGCTTCAGTGAGTGCTCATGGAGATCATCGTGGAGATGTGGTAGCAAAATACCACTTGCTAATAGTTCATTCATTTTTTTTCCTTAAGTGAAACGGTCTTGGAAGACAAGCCTGGGAATTAGGCGTATAGGCTGGGAAAACAGACAGGGATTTGGGCAGCAGCTGTTTTTAATGTGTTTGGAGACTACATATGTACTATGTAGAGAACACATTGCATTCAGTAAGATCATAAAATATGCATGTGAGTGTGGTAAGAACATGACAATAAAAATGGTGCTGCCAACCCAGTGGGAACACTTTGTTATGCTGGCTGAACCATGTGGCTCCATGTCTCAGAACATGGCAGCCAAGCTATATTCTTTAGAGTTGAGATTTGTTGTGTTCTAATGCCACAATTCTCTATCTTTCCCACATGATTAATATACAATGCTGAAAGGGTTCTTAGTGGTAACTTCCAATGTCTGGGGAGAACTCAAGGCTGCCTCCCAGATCTATGGAAATATTTAAGGACAACATAGTTAAGGACAAAATTTTCAGGTACAGGCAATTTGCTCTGCTAACAAGAGATGAAGCTTTGAGAGGGGAGGGTCAATGGTATCATGATTAAAATTAGATGAGGTAAGAAATCTCTTAGACTCTCAGGACACCTAAAAATCATTCTTTTTATGTTAATAAGCTTTTAATTTTGATATAGTTTTAGATTTACAGTGAAATTGCAAAGGTAGTACAGAGAGTTCCCTTAAAATCCCTCAACCAGTCTCAGTCTTCCCTAATGTTATGATCTTAGAATATCATGGCACATTTGTCAAAAATAAGACACCAATACTGATACACGACTATTAACTCTAGACTTTGTTTGGATTTCGCCAGTTTTTCCATTAACGTCTTTTTTTTTTTTTTTTTCCTGTTCCAGGATCTAATCCAGGATACTGTATTCCACTTATTTGTCATGTTTCCTTAATCTCCTCTGGTCTGGGACAGTTTCTCAGTTCTTCCTTGTTTTCATAACCTTACAGTTTCGAGAAGTAGGAACATGAGTATTTTGCAGGGTGTAAAAAACAAACATGCTGTGTTTTAAAATGAGGCCCGAAACTCTCTTGCTTGGAAGAAACTGCTTTGTCTTGGAAGGCTAGAGAGGAAACATCAGAGATGGATGAGATGGATGGAGAAGGCTAGAGATGGAAATAGAGATGGATGCCAGGGGAGAGAAGGCATGGAGGAGGATGCTGTACCTGCCCTTGCTCTCATCTGCTCGGGGGGAGGAAGAGCACCTGAGGATTGTGGGTGGTCTGGTGTATTTGAGGGTTATTCCTGGAGTCAGTGGTGTAACCTCACAACACATCAGAGTCACTGGGGAGCTTTTAAAAATACTGATGCCCAGGGGCACCTGGGTGACTCAGTTGGTTGGGCAGCCGACTCTTGATTTTGGCTCAGGTCATGGTCTTGGGGTTGGGGGATGAGCCCCGTGTTGGGCTCCACGCTCAATGTGGAGTCCACTTGTCCCTCTGCCTCTGCTCCTTCCCCATTCCCTGCCCCCCCACTCACTCTCTCTCTTTCCCGTAAATAAATAAAATCTTAAACTAAACTAAACTAAACTAAAAATACTGATGCCCAGGATTCACTCGAGACCAATGAAATCAGAATTCTGGGGATGTGACTCAGGCATGGGTATTTTTCAACAGTGTAGCAGATGATTCTAATGTGCGGCCAGGACTGAGAACTGCAGACTTAGCTAGCAATACATATCTGTATTGTATTCCTTAGCTAGCGAAGAACATATTTGCCTAAGGACCCTAGACATAGCCATGGAAAAGGAGTAGACCCCACCTACACCCCTGGGATTTGGGGTTTAAAATCCTGGCAAAGTATCTTTATTGTAGATTTAATTGGCAGTATTATTCTACTTACTTTTCTTAACTAGCTTGAAAACTGTGTGCCAAGCCATGGATTTGTGTCCTTAGTCATCAGTCTGGTGTGAGGCTAACACAAGTGAGTTATGGAACACTGTTTCTCACCTAGTATCCTGCTTGTAGCTGTCTAGTGATCAGAGCTGACTATTTGGAAGTACTAATCTATCACACAGATAAAGACACTGGACTGGGAATCAGGAAGCTGGTTCTAGTCTTAGGGTTTTAAAAGCCATTTGACCACTGGCTGATCAAGTCACTTAATTTCTCTGGAATTCAGGGCACTCACCAGAAGAGTGAAGGGTTTGCCTTACGTCACCACTGAGATCTCATCTGGCTCTAAAATTCTATGATTCTCTTAAATCCCAGTTTGTCACTTCCTAAATGTTTTATCTTGAGTGAACCACTTAGTCTGAGGGCTCATTTCCCCATCTGTGAAATAGGGACAGGGATGCCTCACCTCAAGGTCAATGTGCGCACTAATTGAGATCCCTCTTTGTGAGGTGCTGCACAATTCTAGCTGTAATGTTTTCTGAAAACGGGGTGATTTTTCCCTCTCTTGGGGATCATTGTATCACCGGTGCATCTCTTCCCCCCCATGTAAATGCCTCCACGTACTCAATAAGTATTTGTGGACTGAGTAAATGGCATAATTTGAAGATAAAAACTAGTCAACATAGCAGTAGATTACAACAGTGGCTTCCCATTAAATTCACCCAAGGAGCTTTAAAAACCATGACTCTTCCATCGCATCAGAGTCCAATCAAATTAGAAATCTCTGGGGATGGGATCCAGATGTCAGTTTTTTTTTTTTTAAGGTTCCCAAGAGATTCCATGTCAGTTCTTCTTGCTCAGCAGGTTGAAGAAACAGAAGACGGCTTGAGTATTAAAGGCTGCCCAATCCTTGAAGGACATGCACTGTATCTTTCTTTCTGTCTCCATCTACACAACACTTAGCACAGGTGCACGGTAGAAACTCAGCATGAATTTGTTCAATTGGATGGAATTAAAAAAAATGTCCAGCGCACCATTTCCTCCCTCAGCCATTTCTCTCACTATGTGATACAATATGCAGAGCAGCTGCAGTCATGGGTTCTAACTCATGGTCCTCCTCAATCATATTCTCACTACAACACAGGGTCTTTTTTTGATTTTTGATTTTTAAGGTTCATACAATTTAATGAGTCTAGTTTGAAAGTGAGCCTCCCTCATTCCACCCCCCATCTGCGGCCCCATGCTGGTCCAGCAATGCAATCCTGCAGCTGATCGGTGCCTGGGGCTGGAGAACAAGGTAGGCGGCAGCATGAGGGTGGTGGCATTTTCAGTAGCTGGAGTCACTGCAAGCCCATGTCACCGCTGCGAGGTGTTTCACCCACTGACCATAAGGCAACCCATTTGATGTCTCTCCCTTAGGTTCTCAATGTTTTATTTATCTTAATGCTAAGAACGTAGTTTTGAAAAGATTCTGAGATGCTCTCCTTATTATTAATACAGGTGCTTACTGAGTTCCAGATAAATACAGAACCCCCCCTCCTTTTTTTGAATGTGTTGTAGCTTTATATGAAGCTAATGGAGCAAGGCAATGCTCAAACGTCAAATTAAACTGCACAGCTCTGTAATCACTCAGACTGACATGGCATAAAAGGATAATTAGTAGTTCATTACATGGAACATTGTTTGTTCAGCTAAATTGATTTCTCAGCTGCCCATGTTTTCTGTTTACTTAGTAAGCGCTCCACTGCACATTTTTATTTGAGAGCTAGGAAATCCCTTTCCCTGAACTTTTTTTTTTTTTTTATCAGTGCAGTTTTAAAATATAATTTGCTTGAGCTGGGTGAACCTCTGAATGACATACAGGTGTACGGTAACAATCCTGAGTGTGGATTGATGCTCGGAACATAAAACCGGCTGTGGTCAGAAACCTGCGAGACTACCTAAAGGCCGGAATATACCCAGTGGCTTTGTACCTGGAAATGCTTTTGTGGCTGTTTGCTTTTCAACTTAAGAGTGAACTCCCCTCTCAGAAAGGGAGGGAGTGAGAGAGAAATTGGAATAGACACCTAATCCCTTGCTGTTCAAAGTGGAAATTTTCCAACAAAGTTTTTCTTAAACCCTTCATGTTGCCTGTTAATGCCAATATAAAGGAAACAGTGGCTGTTTTAGGATTTCCTGCAACCCTGCTCACCATCGGCAGGCTTTAGAAAAAAGGCTAAATGCTAGCTTTGAAACTTTCTGAAATTGCTCCCTTACAAAGATAATGTGCATTTGCTAGGTAGGTGCAGTACAGCTCTCCATTGTATACGCCCTTTGGTTCCTTCCATGTCCTTTGCACTTCTCTCTGGTGAGTGAGGCATCCACAGACATTTTTCTGGGCAAATATGGACATTCAGAGGTGTGGTCTTTGACTCCATCAGCATCTACCTCCTAACATGCAGCTCACTTGGGTTTGACCATTGCTTGCTTGGCTTGGCTTGGCTTGACCAATGAGTTAATGCATTGAACTAGGTGACCTTGGAGTTTTGATAGCCCCAAGGAGAGGAGAGAAGCCAGTTCTTCAGCAAGTTCAAGGCTTGAGCACGTGATGGAATATAATTCTGGGCAACATGTCAGGCTGAAAATTCTGCCACGAAGAAGTTTGTTTCCGGAAAGATTCTCAACATTAACTAGGTTTTGCTAGTCCTTGGAGGAACTTAGAAATCTGCTTTTTTTGATTAAACATTGACATCATCTGTATTAAGCAGAGAAGATGAGTCTTTGAGAGGAGAGGGGAGGCCTTTTGAGGCCGGGCAAAGAAAAGCTCAGTGGCTCACTTGGTTAAGTATTTTAAAATACACGTGTGCAGCTGGGGTTCTCACTAAGGGAACTAAAAACTGTATTAAATTCCACAACCAAGTTCTGGGTTTCTTTCCTTGGCCCATTGGAGGGCTTTTATAACATAAACACAGCATATTGAGCAGGCGTCTCTCAGTTACCAATATTAATGGGAGGAAATAGAGCCTGCATGAATGCAATCCAGGGATAATCCCAGAGGCTCACCCGTGCTTTTTGATTTAATCTTCTTCCCTAGCAACGTTGTTAGGTGCTGGACTCAGAGTTGAAAGTATACACAGAGGAAGAGCATCCTGACTTTTGAAGAGAGCATGGACATACTATGTAGTTGTATTCTCAGTACAGAAAAACCCAGCAGAAATGTGAAATTTGAAAATTTCAGTTTGTAATGCCACTTCAAAGTTTTTTCTCTACAGACAGTAATTTGGGGGTCGAAGTCCCAGGCAGGCCATTCCCTTGTAGGCTTTGAATGTGGAAACCAGTCAGTGTGAAGATCTATGATTACCCCGTATAGAGTGGGACCTCGCTCTGGTTAAAACAATGCTAAGGAATGTGCTATCATGAACTGCAGCCCCGCCACGTGGCTGGCACCATGCTATGGGTTTTACCTCTGCCATTGTAGTACCTTCTGTCCCCACTGTCATTGCAGGCTTCCTTTCCCTTCTTGGGCCAGCCCAGTACTCTAAGTAAAGACAACTGGGTGGTTACCAGTATCAGACTGTCCTTTATCCTGAGCACTACCTGGCGCTTGCCCACCCATCTACTCTCTTTACATCTTGCAAAACCCCTGGTTTCTCTTGGCCAGGGCGTGGACCTTCTAGCTCCCCTTTGTCATCCCCTATCTCATTTCTCCTGTTACTGTTGGCCCTAATTTTTGTCATTCAGATTAGCTGTTGTTGGTACCTCTGCCCCCCAATCTCTACTACTATTGGGGAAATGTGGGCCTAGCCCAGTTCCTAAGCTGAAGCCAACAGAGGCTGAATGCATGTAAGCAATCCTCTCCAACTTGCTCATGCAGCAATTCTATTAAAGTTCTGTTGTCAGAACTGAATTATCTGGATGTTTTGTTGCAAACCTCTGGGTTTCTGTTTTCCACTAACTCTTCTCTGCTGCGGGAGAGACCCAGGAATTGCTTCTCTCAGGGCAAGTCCTGAGCTCCATACATCTGCCTCCTTAACCACATTCAGGACATTCAGATGTGTGGTCTCCCTTTAGGGAGGCTCTTGCAGTGGCCCAAGTTAGAAGGTGATGATTCTGCCCAGATGGCTCTTGTGGATCCCTGACTGGCTGTCCTTGCTATAGTCCCTTCTTAGCTTCCTTAGCACCAAAATCACTTCATTTTCCTCCTCTCTCCCTAGCTGTTTCTTTGCCCCCTCTTCCTGGCCCCTAGGAGTTGGGGAGACCAGAGACCAGTGCTGGGCCTCATTTCTTTTCCTGCCTCTTTCTTTCCTTCCCTCCTCCATTCAGGTGCTCCTCTCACTTGGCTCCATGGTTTCAAATCCTACCTGTACCGGCTGAGGTCTCCCCATGTAGTATCTCCTGGTCTTGACCTTTCTCCTGAGCTCTAGGCTCATAGCCACATGCCTAATCAGAAATTTGGGGTATAAAAGGCATCTTTAACTTAACAGTGCTTGGAAGGAATTTGGGATTTCTTTCCTGAAACCTGTCTTGCTCTTTCCTTCCTTTAAGTTAAATAGCTGTATCCAGTTGCTAAGACTAAAAACCTAGGAATCATCCTTGATTATTCTTTTTTCCTTACCTCCACATCCAATCCATCAGTGAGTCCTGGAGGTTCCTGTATTCAAAACATATTTCCAGCATGTTAACTTTTTTCCCAGCTTCAAGCCACCATCATTTTTCCACTAAACTATGGTAATACCCTTTTAACTAATCCTCCCTGATTCGGAGTCTATTCTTAATAGAGGAGGTGGAGTGCTCTTCCAAAAACAAAATTCAAGATTGTATCATTTCCCAGTTTGAAAACTCCTGTGGTGTTTACTGTGCTTAGAATAATATCTAAACTTCACATGGCCCACTGGCTCCACATGATCCAACCCACTGTCACTTTCTGATATCATTTCACACTTTCCTCTATTCCCTCAAATTCCTACAGCAGAGTCCTTGCACTTATTGCTCCCTCTGCCTAGAATACTCTTCCTCATATCTTTGCATGATTGCTTTCTCCCTGATGCTGGCCTAAACCACTAGGTCTTGCTCCATATTCCCCAGGGCCAGCTGCTTCCCACATTCTGGGGAAGCAAGGCATCGGGGGAAGCAGTTTGAAACTAAATCCCAGCAGAGCCTGAAGAAGGCAGGTTGACTTTCTATTTCAAGGGGTATTTTCCATTGCAGTCATATTCCACGGATGTTCACCACCACTTCCCTGAGGCATTTCATTTCAAAAGTCCCCTTGACCCTTCCTGGTGGAGAACAGCCCCATAACTGAAAATCTTAAGGCCCATTAAAATGCAAAATCTGGTGGTAATATAAACCAAGGAAAGCAAAATTTATAAGATTCCCTGCTTGAGATGCAGTGTAAAAGACTAATATGGGAAAAAAAGGGTAATAGGAGCCTCATAATCAAAAAGGAAACTCCACTCTCATGTCCTGTCTGTTGTTTGGCTTTTCAAGAGTAGGTGTGAGTACATGAATGTAAATAATTTGCATATATCTATACTCCAATTACTGGTTTATAGATGAAGTATGCAAAGTGTAGGTGATATTTATGTTTTACTTTAATGAAAACTTATAAAATGAATAATAGTTATTCAAGAACCTAGAATAACTTTTTTGGATTTACTTGGATGATTAGGCCAGAAACACATTCAGAAAATTATATATATATATGTATATATATAAAATCTAATAATATCTAAAAAATATCTCTCTGAAAGAACAAAGTGCTAGTTCTGCAGCACTTCAACCTGTCAAGCAAATATATATGAACATGTTTTTCTTCTGAAAGGCATATTATTATGTACCCAATAAATCAAAATAAGCTCCTCTGAGTGACTTACATCTGTCAAATAAATAAAATTCAATCCCACATATATATATCATCTGTTAAACAAATCCAACTTGGGGACAAAACCAATTCAGTTATAAAATGCCTGTAAAAACAAAAAAATTAAAAAGATATTTATAAGATCACCAGGGTGGCACAGCAGTTGAGCATTCAACTCCTGGTTTTGGCTCAGGTCATGATCTCAGGGTCATGGAATTGGGCCCCATGTCGGGCTCCCCACTCAGCACAGAGTCTGCTTGAGATTCTTCTGTCTCTCCCTCTGCCCCTCCCCTCACCCGTGTGCATGCTCTTTTTCTCTAAAATAAATGAATGAATCTTTAAAAAAAAGATGTTTATATAGTAAAATAAAACAAAACTTGTTTTAAAAAGAATTATATTCCATACTATTGATAGTTGATCATTTATTTAACCATTCTATTAATGGACATTTAATATTAATTTATTATATTAATGCTTATATTTGTATCCACATGAAAATATTTCTATAAGGTTTAGTTCTTAAAGTGAAATTATTGTTTAAAGAGATTATGCAGGGCACCTGGGTGGCTCAGTCAGTTAAGCATCTGCCTTTGGCTCAGGTCATGATCTCAGGGTCCTGGGATCAAGCCCTACTCTGGCTCCCTGCTCAGCGGGAAGTCTGCTTCTTCTTCTGCCTCTGCCCCTTCCCCCTACCCACTCTCTCTCTCAAATAAATAAATAAATAAATAAATAAATAAATAAATAAATAAATAAATAAAT
>NW_023270268.1:72946256-72954095 GCF_011800145.1 Mirounga leonina | reverse complement strand
AATAAATAAATAAATAAATAAATAAATAAATAAATAAATAAATAAATTCTTTAAAACAAGAGAGATTATGCATTTTTTTAAGATTTTATTTTTAAGTAATCTCTAAATCCAACATGGAGAAATCGAGTTGCATGCTCTACCAACTGAGCCAGCCAGATGTCCCTAGACTGTGCATTCTAATTGATAGATACTGTGAGATTTAAGCTCCAACCAACACCACATGAAGTTTATAAGTTTATACTGTCTTCACTATTAAACTCCTACTTTTGCTCATTTGATGAGTGAACATAACCCTCTTTTTTATAGTTTTATTGAAGTATAATTGACATACAATAAATTTCACTATGACTTTGTCTGTGTGTGTTTGTGTGAAAACTATCACCACAACCAAGCTAATAAACATTGCTATTACTTCTAGAGGTTTCCTTGTGCCCTCCTATAATTCCTATCTCTCTCATCTCCTCCCTACACTGTCCCCAGGCAACTACTGATCTGCTTTTGTCTTTATTCTATTTTCTAGGCTTTTGTTTAAATGGACTAAAATAGTTTTCTTTTTGTCTGGCTTCTTCCAGTCAGCATTATTATTTTTGACTTCATTTATGTTGCTGTGTGTATCAATACTTCATGCCTATTTATTGCTGAATAGTATCACATTGAATGGATATACCAAACTTTATTTTCCATTCACCTGTTCATGGATATTTAGGTTGTTTTCAAATGTCTTGGCTATTGGAATTATGTGTCGTTATGCTTTTAAAAATGGTTGAATCGTTTTCCAAAGTGCTTGAAACATTTTATATTCCCACAATAAGAGTTCCTATTGAACCACATCCTCTCCAACACTCAGTCTTTCACATTTTTATTATCTTAGTGGTTGTGCAGTGGTATCTCATTGCCGTTTTAATTTTTATTTCTCTAGTGACTAATGATGTTGAACATCTTTCCAGGCACTTATTTGCCATCCATATATCTTCTTTGGTGATGGGTCTAACATTTTGTCTATGGTTTTATTCTGTCATTTGTGTTCTTATTAATTTGTAAGAACTCTTTATATATTCTAGGTACAAGTCCTCTGCAGGAAATATGTTCTGCAAATATTTTCTTCCAATCTGTGGCTTGTCAGCATCATTTTTTCTTCCTTCTCCTTTTGTGATAGTGTCTTTTGAAGAGCAAAAGTTTTTAATTTTGAGAAATCCACTTTATTGACTTTTTTCTTTTTTAAAGATTTTATTTATTTATTTGTCAGAGAGAGAGAGAGAGAACACAAGCAGGGGGAGTGGCAGGCAAAGGGAGAAGCAGGCTCCCCACTGAGCAAGGAACATGATGTGGGACTCAATCCCAGGACCCTAGGATCATGACCTGAGCCACCAACTGAGCCACCTTTGGCTCAGGTCATGATCTCAGGGTCCTGGGATCAAGCCCCACTCTGGCTCCCTGCTCAGAGGGGTTCTGCTTTTCCCTCTCCTTCTGCCCCTTCCCCCCTCCTGCTCTCTCTCTGTCTCTCAACTAACTAACTAACTAACTAACTAAATAAATAAAATCTTTAAAACAAGAGAGATTATGCATTTTTTAAGATTTTATTTTATTTTTTAAATTAATTTTTTTGATGTAGTGTTCCATGATTCATTGTTTGCGTATAACACACAGTGCTCCATTCAATATGTGCCCTCTTTAATACGGGTCCTCAAAAAGTTGAAAATAGAGCTACCGTATGACCTAGCAATAGCACTACTGGATATTTACCCCAAAGATACAAATGTAGTGATCCGAAGGGTTATGTGCACCCTAATGTTTATAGCAGCAATGTCCACAATAGCCAAACTATGGAAAGAGCCAAGATGTCCATCAACAGATGAATGTTTAAGATTTTATTTTTAAGTAATCTCTACATCCAACACAGAGAGATCAAGAGTTGCATGCTCTACTGACTGAGCCACCCAGGCATCCCTTGACTTTTTTCTTTATAGTCTGTCTTTTTGTATTATATTTAAGAAATTTTTTTGCCAAATCCACTATCACTTGCTGCCTTTGAAGGTGAAAGAAGGGGGCTACAATCCAAGGAATTAAGCAGACTCTAGAAGTTGGAAAAGTCAGAAAAATGGATTCATGCCTAATGCTTCTGGAAAAGAAAGCAGTCTTGCCAACATCTTGATTTTATCCCAATGAGGCCCACATCAGACTTTTAATATATGGAACTTTTAGATAATAGTATGATTACATTTTAGAAACTATTTATGCACAATATGTGTATGTATGTATACTGAACAGAATGTAACCTCCTCCACTAAAATGTAAGCTCCTTGAGGCCAGGGATACTTTTGTGTTCATTGTTATATCTCAGTGTCTAGTAACAGTACATGGCAGATAGTTGGGGGGGACGGTCAATATAACTTATTGAATGAATGAATTAATAATCCATATGTTACCACATTTATATAAAGTAACTATACATGTAGGTATAAGTTATGATAATAACTTATGCATAGAACAGTGCATAGAACAGTGTTTGGGAGAATATATACTAAACTGTCATCAATGGTTATCCCTGGGGAAGGACGAGGATTGGGTAAACGGGAAGTGAAAATAGACATTTACTATTATCTGACCTACTTCTGAAATTGAATGTTCATGTCATCATGTATTATTCTAATAAAAATATTAGTAAAGGAAATAATTATTGTCTCCATTCTGATCAAACATCTTTAAATTTGATTTGAAGATCCTATGTTCTGTATCATTAAGTACTATTTTCCCTGGAGATTTTTAAAGGGACACAAATCAGTATTAAACAGTTAAAACTAAAGACCAGGTGAGGGGCGCCTGGGTGGCTCAGTCATTAAGCATCTGCCTTCAGCTCAGGTCATGATCCCAGGGTCCTGGGATTGAGCCCCGCATCGGGCTCCCTGCTCGGTGGGAAGCCTGCTTCTCCCTCTCCCACTCCCTCTGCTTGTGTTCCCTCTCTCACTGTCTCTCTCTCTGTCAAATAAATAAATAAAATCTTTAAAGACTAGGTGATTATTATCAGGAAGTGCAAACCAGACTTTGAACAATGGCAGAAATAAAATATGGGTGCCTGGTGAATTTCATCATCAGGCTTTGGGAAAGATTCAGAAGGTAGTGTCATATTGGGTAGACGAGTGGGGTTGTAATGAGTATCATGTGAGAAGACACTAGAAATTACTTCATAAGAAAACTGGTAATTTGGTATCCAGGAATGAAATTTAGAAAAGAGAGAAGAAAAATATACAATCCTTTTGATGAACTGAATTAGCAGCTTGAATGATTTTTGCTTGTTGAATTTTATGGCCCAGTAGTACATGTGGCAGTTCTCATATTTGAGGTCATTATAAAGTTTCCAGATGACTCAAATTACACAAAATCATTCCTTTTGATCAGCTTCATAATCAATATTGATTGTCAAAGGTGAATATACCATGTAAGGATTCAGATTTCATTTAAGAAGACTTTATGGAATGTTTACAGGACATAAGGATCTGGCATAGGCTCTATCAGAGATGCAGAGACAAATCAGGTATGGATCCTAGTCTCTAAAAACAGAATCTTGGGAGCTGAATCAAAACAGGAATGTAGGGGCACTTGGGTGGCTCAATCGGTTAAGCATCTGCCTTTGGCTCAAGTCATGATCCCAGCGTCCTGGGATTGAGCCCCACATTGGGCTCCCTGCTCAGCGGGGGTCTGCTTCTCTCTCTCCGTCTGCCCCTCTCCCATCCTGCTCGTGCTCTCTCTGTCTCTCTTTCTCAGATAAATAAATAAAATCTTAAAAAAAAACACCCCGGAATGTAAATTGCCATGAAAGGATTAAGGTGATGAAGATATAAGATTATGAAGTTGTGAAGTAAGACAGTAACAATGGGACTGAATGGAGGGGATGAATGAGAGAGTAACTGAAGAGGGAATGGAAAGACCACGGCCATTGATTGGATGTAGTGACTGTAAGAAAACTGCCAAGACTGTTGGATTCACAGAACACCCAGGTTACTCTCTTGAGGGAGTGGCTTTAGCAGGCTTTGCCTAGTTCCCAGGATTTCCTGGAGTATAAATACAGCTACTTATTAATTATAATACAGCTGTTTATTATTAAAGGGTGTCCGCAGCCTCTATGGAAAGCAAGGGAGACATTCAACGTCTGATCTGGTCAGGACAAGTCATATTTTACTTATTTGTCTCACTCACCAGTCTTCAAGATCCTTCTGGGAGAGGATTCGTAGTTCCCTTTTATTCCTAGTGTCTTACACAGTGCTTGGTATATAGCAGACACTCAGTTGTTTATTGAATTGAACATAGAAGCAATAATTGGTCAGTAGGAAGAGAGACCATGACCAATAAATAAGCACTCAAACCTCTTTGATTTGTCTAGTAGGACTGAGTCCCTGATGACATGTGATATTCATTTTACAGAAGGTGAAACTGGGGTTGAATACATCCATTGTATCTCTTGGATTAGTAGGCAGACTGCTCCTGGACAACCAGAACAGCAGGTCTATGTTGGAATTTATGCTACTTTTTTGGGGGTATAGATTGATTAGGATAAATGCCTCCTCCAAAGAACTTAGAGTCCAGTGAGAGCTTATTAGCTGTACTAGATGGATGCAGAAGGAAACTACAACTCCAAAAGGGTACGTATACTCATGTGGATTAGCCAGGATCGGCTTGGTTATACTGTGGCAACAAACAACCTCCACATCTCAGTGGTTCCCAAGGACAGTGTTTTGCTTACCCCACATGTCTGTTTTGAGTTGGCTGCATCTGTGCTCCACATCTTCACTCAGGGACCCAGGCTGAAGTGATTATCTTTTCCACCTTGAACATTGCTGGTCATGGTGGCAGAGGCATGCACTGGCTTTTCTTCCTGAAGTCACATATATCACTTCACACATTTTGTCAACCAGAGCAGGTCACCATGAGCATGCCTGAGTTCAACAGGCATCGTAAATATAATCATCCCATGGGAGGGGCAGTGAATATTGATGAACAGAAATATAATCTATGACATAATTCCTCTGCAGTCTAATTTCTCAACCTTAAGACTCCAAGTCTTGGAGGAGAATCTTGGAGAACAAGGAATAGGGTAAGTAATAAAGAGAATATTCTGAGAGAAGCTGGGATTGTGGGAGAAGATTCAAATAAAGGAAGCATCAGGATAAATGTGAGAGGACTTTTAATTTAGCCATATACCCAATGGGGTAGTTGGTAGGGATGGTTGTGAAGTCACGGAATTTTATTTTTCTCTGCAGATGATATTATCATATGCTTGTCACGACTAGGCTATTACTGTGAATTTTTTAAAAGAAGAAAAATGAAAAGATTTTGATCTAATGTCATCTTTATTTCAGAAAAAAGATAAGAACACTAATTGTTAAGACTGACAAAGATTTAATTTCTAGTTGCATTGAGAGGAAAAAAATTAACAGACTAACAAAATTATAACCTTAACATGATTGAACTCATTACTTTTGAAATGTGGAGCAGATACTTTGTGTTGGTTTTTTAGTTTGTTTATAGAACTGGAAATGACTTTAGCATGTTAATATTTTATCAAATTAAAATTAATATCATTATGTTTTGAGAATCAAAATGTAAATGTAATGTAAATGCCATTATATATGTTAGAGTATGTGCTTTATTTTTTATAAAAATAATTCATGTTTATTATCAAAATTTCAAGTAGCACAAAAAGTATGAAGAAAGAAAGAATTACTTATAAATAACCTAGTATAACATTTGGTGAGCACTACTTCAGTTAACCCTATATACATGAAGAGAGATTGACATATGAATTGATAGGCAGGGAGACAGGTAGGTAGGTAGGTAGGTAGGTAGATAGATGATAGAAAGGTAATTTTATAAGAATGAGATCATCCTATGCAACTATTAAAAATACATTTAATTTTATTCTAGTTTACTAGATACTGAGATGCAGGATTTTTGAATTTTTGATAAATGTTTTTCTTCTCAAGAGATATTACTCCCTTAAAATGCTAAACTTAAAGATTTTGAAAACCATCAAGACATTAGCAATATCACATTTTAAAACTGAAATGGTCCATTTTTTACAGTTCTCACTGATTTCCTGCTATGAAGGAGGAAGCCTTTAAATATTCTTATCCTCTCTTCCTCTCTTTCCTTCAAATCTATTTTTTGTTCTGATTTTATTTAATTTTAATATAATTTCAAACTTTCCCAATAGTGTAAGAATAGCAAGAGGCATTCCTGTATACCTGTACCAAATTTTTATATTATGCATTTTTTATTCTCTTTATAATTTACACACATGCATATTATTTTTTTAAACCATACTTAATACATAGTTAAATATGTATTTCTGAAGAACAAGGACATTTTCTTAAATAATCACAGTGCAATTTTCAAAAGCAGGAAATTTAACATAGATATAATACTATTAACTATTCTGCAATTCATATAAAAATTTTGTCAGCATTTGTCCAATATTCTTTTTACAGATTTTTTCCTAGTACAGGATCTAATCTAGGATCATGCATTACTTGGTTATCATGTCTCTTTAATCTTTAATCTGAAGCAATTCTTCAGCTTCTTATTTTTCTTGATCTTGACAGTTTTGAGTTTAGGCCAGTTGTACAATGTCCCTCCATTTGGATTTGTCTAATGTTTCTTGATGATTTGATTCAGGTTATGCTTTTTTGGCAAGAATACCACTGAGGTGATGTGCTTTCTCAATGCATCATATTAGGAGGCACAAGATGTCTGTTTGTCCCAACATTGGTAATGATAACGTTGATCACATGATTAAAGTGGTATCCATCAGATTTCTCTTCTATAAAGGTAACGTTTCTCCCTTTTTAATTGGTGAATATAGTAAGCAGAGATATTCTAACACTATTTAATATCCCATGGCATCAAAATTTTGTCCATTAGTTTTAGCATCCTTTGATGATTTTCTATTTTTATCATTTCTTCTATATTAGTTGACTTTCTACTACAAAGAAGAATTTTACTTTATCTACTATTTACTTATTTTTTCATTGCAGTATGAACTTTTATGGATTGAATTGTTTTTCCCTCACCTCCCCACAAAGACATGTTCAAGTCCTAACCCCCAGTACTTCAGAATGTGACCTTATTTAGAAATAAGGTTTTTGCAGATCTAACCAAGTTAGATTGAAGTTATTAGGTTGAGTCCGAATCCAAGATGACTGGTGTCCTTATGAAAAGGGAAAATTTGGACACAGACACACACAGAGAAAAGATTGTATGAAGACACACAGGGAGAATGCCATGTGAACATGGAGGGTCAGAGATATGCATCTACTAGCCAAGGAATGCCAAAAATTGCTGGCAAACCACCTACAAAGGTGCTAAGAGGCAAAGAAGGATTTCCCTACAGGTTTCAGAGGGAGCATAGCCCTGCTGATGCACCTTAATTTTGGACTTCTAATCTCAAAACTATGAGACAATAAATCTGTTTTTTTTAGGTCACCCAGTTTGTGGTAACTTTTTATTGCAGTCCTACGGAATTAATATGTGTGGATTTTTATTTTATTCAAACAGTTGTAATCAATTACCCTCATTATTTATTTTGATGCATTAATTGTCCCAGAGTTTGCTGGAGGGAGCCCCTTGAAGCTGGCTCATGCATGCTTTTGATATGACCCCATATTCTTTGAGCATTTCCTTTTTCCTTAATTTTTGGCTCAAGAAGATGGTCCTGCTCATCTTGTAATTCCTCTGCCCTAGACCCCCTACTCTACAGGTAGGTGGTGTCTCTCTTTTTCTTTCTGTCTCACTCCCTGTCTCTATCTATCTATCTATCTATCTATCTATCTATCTATCTATCTATCT